>NW_027206994.1:0-86876 GCF_032191515.1 Phaenicophaeus curvirostris | reverse complement strand
GGAACTGAAGTGAGGGGGAAGGAAATAGGAGGGGAGACCCCCTTGGGGGGGCCCAAAGGTGAAGGGAGGGGGAGGACCCATAAGGTTGAGGGACTCGTAAAAGGGGGGGGAACCAAAGTGAGGGGGAAGGAAATAGGAGGGGAACCCCGAATATATGGGGGTGAAAGGGAGAGGGGGGCAAGGCTGGGGGGAACAAAAGGGAGGGGGAACCAGAGTGAGGCGAGGAGAAGAGGGGGGAGCGCAGAGGTTGAAGGACCCCGGAAAGGGAGGAGGTGAAAGGGGGGGGTAGAAATTGGGGGGGAACCAAAGGGGAGGGGGTGGGAGGGGTGAAAGGTGGGGGGGGGAACTGAAGATGGGGGGAACCAAGTTTTGGGGGTTGGGGGGGTGGGTTTGAATGTTGCACACTCGTCCGTGGGGGAGCGCCTTAACGGTTGCACCCATTGGGTGGTCAGTGATTTGTGGGGGTGGGGGGGGCACACGGAGATCCCCCCCTTGACCCCCATTTTGGGGGCTCCCCCCTTTCTTTTTGGGGAGCCCCCCCCCCCTTTTTCAGGGATAGCAGGTTGACCCCCCCCACCCCAGAGCTTCTATTTTTGACACTGGAATCGCCCCCCCACCTTCTAAAATGGGGGCGCGGCCCCTTTAAAACCCCATTAGGGGGTCTAGAGGGGGCGTGGCCTCCATAAGCCCCGCCCCCTCCTCCCTCCGGTCCCGCCCCTTCAGGGATGTCTCGCGCCGAAGCCATAAGCCCCGCCCCCTCCCCTCTAGCCCCGCCCCCCCTTAAAGAGACCGCGCGGGACTTATTTTTGTTAATGGAAATAAAAGTTTTAATGAGAAAAGCAGCGATTTTAGGGGCTTTTAAAAAATAATAAGGGGGGGAGGAGCTTAAAGGCACCTCCCCCTCCCGGAAAAAAGGGGCTCAGGACACCCCAAAATGGCTACTAAGACCCTCCCCCCCCTGCAAAAAAATGGGATTTGACATTGGGGACCCCCCTAAAGTGACTTTCAGGGACCCTTTCTGGGGGTGGGGGGCACTTTTGGGGTCCTAGGAGTCCATTTTAGGGGCTGGGGGGGCTCTTGGGGTCCCTTTTTGGGTTGGGGGGGGCTCTAGGGGTCACTTTTGGGGGTCGCCTTAGGGTTGGGGGGGGGTCCTGGGTCCCTTTTAGGGGCTGGGGGGCTCCTAAGGCCACTTTGGGGGGTCCTGGGTCCTTTTTTAGGTTGGGGGGGGCCCTTAGGGGTCACTTCTGGGGGTCCGGGGTCACTTATAGGGGTCCAGGGCCCCTTTTAGGGGCTGGGGGGGGCTCTTGGGGTCACTTATAGGGGTCTTGGGTCCCTTTTAGGGACTGGGGGGGGGGGCTCTTAGGGTCCCTTTTGGGGGTTCCTGAGTCACTTTTTCAGGGCGGGGAGGGGGGTCCCCAACCTCTCACCCCCCCCCCCTCACCCCCCGCCCCCCCCCAAACACCTTCTCCAGCAGGTGCCGGGGAGGCGCCGTGGGGGGGGGCCGGGCTTTGCGCCCCCAGATCTCCCGTTCCGTGGGTCTCTGGGTAAAAAGCCCAAGGGCGGGGGGGCTGGCGGGTTTCGGGGTCCCCCTCCCGGCTCGGGGGGGGGCTTTTCTGGGAGGGGGGGGCGGGCGTAGAACCCCCCCTCGCGCTTGGCTTGAGCCACCTCGACGCGGAGACGCTGGCTCCGGGCTTGGCGCTCGCAGCTCAGCCGCTCGCTCAGGTGAGGCCAGCGGAACCCAGGCAGGTACTGGAGGGGGGGGGGGGGCACAGAAAAATTAATTAGGGGGGCCCAAATAATTAATTAAGAGGAATATATAAAAATTAATTAAGACAGGGAGCTTCCTATCAAACCATCGAGGGGATTTCGGGGGGTCCAGCCCACTGCTGGGGCAGCAAAAGGGGCTGGGAAAGGCCCCCCCCCCCCCCCCCCCCCCCAAAAAGTGATTCAGGACCCCCCCAAAAAAGCCTCGGGGCCCCCTCAAATCCCCCAAGGTCCCCCTAGAACCCCCCCAGGGCCCCCTAGAAGAGACCCAGAACCCCCCCACCATCTCTCCAAAAGGACCCAGGGCCCCCCAGGACCCCCCAAAAGGACTCAGCCCCCCAAAAAAGGGACCCAGGGCCCCCCAAATGGGACTCGGTCCCCCCAAAAAGGGACCCAGCCCCCCCCAGCCCCTCCAAATGCCCCAAGGTCCCCCTAGAACCCTCCCAAATCCTCCCAGTCCCCCCAAAATGGGACTCAGTCCCCCCAAAAAGGACCCAGCACCCCCCAAATCCCCCAGCCCCCCAAAAGGACCCAGGGCCCCCCAAATGGGACTCGGTCCCCCCAAAAAGCATCCCAGCCCCCCCCCAGGATCCCCCAAATCCCTCAAGGTCCCCCTAGAACCCTCCCAAATCCACCAGGGCCCCCCCAAATGGGACTCAGTCCCCCCAGAAAGGACCTAGCGCCCCCAAATCCCCCCAGGCCCCCCAAAAGGACCCAGGGCCCCCCTAAATGGGACCCAGCCCCCCCCAGGATCCCCCAAATCCCCCTAGAACCCTCCCAAATCCACCCAGGGCCCCCCCCACATGGAACTCAGTCCCCCAAAAAGGACCCAGAGCCCCCTGAAAGGGACTTGGTCCCCCCAAAAAGTGACCCAGCCCCCCCCAGGATCCCCCAAATCCCCCTAGAACCCTCTCAAATCCACCCAGGCCCCCCCCAAATAGGACTTGGTCCCTCAAAAAGGGACCCAGCCCCCCCACAGCCTCTCCAAATGCCCCAAGGCCCCCCCCAAAAGGACCCAGCACCCCCCAAATCCCTCCAGGCCCCCCCGAAAGGACCCAGGGCCCCCCAAATGGGACTCAGTCCCCCCAGAAAGGACCCAGCCCCCCCCAAGAACCCCCTCAAATCCCTCCCGAAGGACCTGGGGCCCCCCAAATCCCCCTCCGATCCCCCCAGAAGGGCCTCAACCCCCCCAAAAGGAGCCCCCCCCAAACCTTGAGGCTCCATCGGTGGTGGTGGAAGGGGCTGCGGGGCCGGGGGGCCACGGGGGCCCCGTGCAGCAGCGTCGCCGCCCGCTTGGCCGCCCGCTTGTCGCGGAATTCCACCCACCCCTCGGCGAAAGAGCCCCCGGCCCCCCCGGGCGACGGCGACGGCGCCGCGGGGCCCCCCCTGCGGGGAAAAGAGGGGGGGGTCAGCACCCCTAAACCATCCCGAACCCACATAATCCAGCCCGGAACCTTCAAAATCCATCCTGGTCCCCCCCCCTAGAATCCATCTGGAGAACGTTAATCCATCCTGACCCCCCCAAATCCATCCTGAGCCCCCCTAAAATTAATCTAAGGAGCCCTAATCCATCCTGACCCCCCAAATCCATCCTGACACCCCCTAAAATTAATCTAAGGAGCCCTAATCCATCCTGACCCCCCCAAACCATCCTGACCCCCCCAAATCCATCCTGACCCCCCCTAAAATTAATCTAGAGAGCCCTAATCCATCCTGACCTCTCCAAACCATCCTGACCCCCCTGAAAAATCCATACAAAGAGCAATAATCCATCCTGACCCCTCCAAAATCCATCCTGACCCCCCCAAATCATTCTGATCCCCCCATAAATCCATCCAGAGAGCCATAATCCATCCTGACACCCCCAAATCCATCCTGACCCCCCCTAAAATTAATCTAGGGAGCCCTAATCCATCCTGACCCCCCCCCAAATCATCCTGGACCCCCCCAAACCATCCTGCCTCCCCCCCAAATCAATCCAGAGAGGTCTAATACGTCCTGAGCCCCCCAAAATCCATCCTGACCCCCCCATAAAATTAATCTAGGGAGCCCTAATCCATCCTGACCCCCCCCCAAATCATCCTGGACCCCCCCAAACCATCCTGCCTCCCCCCCAAATCAATCCAGAGAGGTCTAATACGTCCTGAGCCCCCCAAAATCCATCCTGACCCCCCCCATAAAATTAATCTAGAGAGCCCTAATCTATCCTGACCCCCCCCCAAATCCATCCTGACCCCCCCTAAAATTAATCTAGAGAGTCCTAATCCATCCTGACCCCCCCAAGTCCATCCTGACCCCCCCTAAAATTAATCTAGGGAGCCCTAATCCATCCTGACCCCCCCAAATCCATCCTGACCCCCCTGAAAAATCCATACAAAGCGCAATAATCCATCCTGACCCCCCCAAAATCCATCTTGACCCCCACATAAATCCATCCTGACCCCCCCCATAAATCCATCCAGAGAGCCATAATCCATCCTGACCCCCCAAATCATCCTGACCCCCCCAAATCCATCCTGACTCCCCCTAAAATTAATCTAAGGAGCCCTAATCCATCCTGACCCCCCCAAATCCATCCTGACCCCCCCATAAATCATCCTGAACCCCCCTAGGACCCCCATTTCTGCCCCCCCACCAGGGCTCTATGGGGCTCCCTGACCCCCCAGGACCTCCCCAACCCCCCATTTCTACCCCCCCCGGGCTCTATGGGGCTCCCTGACCCCCCCAAACCCCCCCAGCCCCCCGTTTTCTACCCCCCCCCCCGGCACTGACCGTGGGGCTGCAGGAAGATGCGCCCCAGCTCCCCGTGCACCCCAAGAAGGGCCCGAGCGTGCCGGGGGCCGAAGCCGGGAGGGAGGAAAGAGAGATAGAGGATCCCCGGGACCACCCGCCGCTTGGGGGGGGCCGGGGGGGGCTCTTCCTCTTCCTTTTCCTCTTCCTTTTCCTCTTCCTTTTCCTCTTCCTTTTCCTCTTCCTCTTCCTTTTCCTCTTCCTTTTCCTCTTCCTTTTCCTCTTCCTCCTCCCAGGGAGGGTCCCGCTCGGGCATCATCGCCCCTGGGGGTGGGGGGAGGAAAGGGTTAAGGGGTTAATGGACCCCCCCCCTTTTCAACTTTGCACCCCAAATTCTCTTTAAAGACCCTCAACCCCCACCCAGTCCCCAAATCCACCCCTAGGGACCCCCAAATCTCCTCTCGGGGACCCCCAAACCCCCCCTGCACCCCCAAATCCACCTTTAGGAACACCCAAACCCCTCCTGCACCCCCAAATCCACCACTAGGGACCCTCAAACCTCCCCCCGAACCCCCAAATCCACTCCTAGGGACCCCAAACCCCCCCCTGCACCCCCAAATCCACCTTTAGGGACACCCAAACCCCCCCTGCACCCCCCAAACCACCTTTAGGGACACCCAACCCCCCCCTGCACCCCCAAATCCACCCCTAGGGACCCCCAGAACTCCCCTGCACCCCCAAATCCACCCCTAGGGACCCCAAAACCCCTCCTGCGCCCCTACATTCCCCTCAAAGACCCCCCCAAGCCCCCCGCCCCCCCCCATTCCCCTCAGGGACCCCCTCCTCTCACCCCCAAACCAGCAACGCGGGGCCCTGCCGTAAAGCGCGGCCGCCGAGCGTCGCGACGACGGCAGCTGGCGGCGTCGCGAAAGGCCGGAAAGCGCGGAGGGAGGGGCGGTTGAGGCACCGCAGAGACCTTTTAGGGACCCCAGAGACCCTTTAGGGGACCCCAAGACCCCTTTAGAGACCCCCCCGGACCCCTCTAAGGACCCCGGAGACACTTTAGGGACCCCCCGGACTTCTCTAGGGACCCTAGAGATACTTTAGTGACCACGAAGTCCCTCTAGGGACACCCAGGACCCCAATAGGGACCCTTAGGGCCCCTCTAGATGGCCCCAGGACCCTCTAGGGACCGCCACGACCCCTCTAGGGACCCCCCGGATCATTTAGGGACCCCCAGGACCTCTCTAGGGACCCTCAGGATCCTTTAGGGGCCCCCGCGACCTATTTAGAGCCCCCCAGGAATATCTAGGGACCCCCAGGACCCTCTTGGGACTGCTAGGACCCCTCTAGAGCGCGCTAGGACCCCTCTAGAGCGCCCCAGGACCCTTGAGGGATCACTAGAACCCCCCTAGGGACCCCCAGGATCCCTTTAGGGACCCTTAGGTCTCCTCTAGAGCTCCCCAGGACCCTCTAGGGACGCCCAGGACCCCTCTAGGGACCATTATGGCCCGTCTAGGGACCGCCAGGACCCCTCTAGGGACCCTTAAGGCCCTTTAGGGACCCCCAGGACCTCTTTGGAGCCACCCAGGACCCTCTAGGGATCCCCAGGATCCCTTTCGGGACCCTTAGGGCCCTTCTAGAGCTCCCCAGGACCCTCTAGGGACCCCCAGGACTTTCTAGGGACCCCCCAGGACCCCTCTAGGGACCCTTATGGCCCCTCTAGGGACGGCCAGGACACCTCTAGGGCCACTTAGGGCCCCTCTAGAGCTCCCCAAGACTCTCTAGGGACCCCCAGGATCCCTCTAGGGACTGCTAGGACCCCTCTAGAGCACCCCAGGACCTTTTAGGGACCACTAGGACTTTCTAGGGACCCCCAGGATCCCTTCAGGGACCCTTAGGGCCCCTCTAGAGCTCCCCAGGACTCTCTAGGGACCCCCAGGACGCCTCTAGAGATCCTCAGAACCCTTTAGGGACCCCCAGGACCCCCAAGTTCCCTCTAGACATCCCCCCAGGACCTCTTTGGAGCCCCCCAGGACCCTCTAGGGACCCCCAGAATCCCTCTAGGGACCCCCAGGACCTCTTTGGAGCCCCCCAGGAATCTCTAGGGACCCCCAAGACCCCTCTAGGGACCCTTAGGGCCCCTCTAGAGCCCCCGTTCCCCGCCCCGATAAGCCACGCCCCCACAGGCAAACCACGCCCCCTTACCATAAACCACGCCCCTATATAAATAGCCTGTTAATCAAGCCACGCCCACTCACGTAAGCCCCGCCCCCAGTCGTAGCGGCCAATCAGAGCGCGCGGAGCCCGCAAGCCACGCCCCCTCCTCGCGCGCCGCTGTGGTCAATGAGAGCGGGCCGGGAGCACAAGCCACGCCCCTTTCCGGTAAGCCCCGCCCCCTCGTCCCTCCCGCGCCGCCGCAGCCAATCAGAGCGCGCGGGAAAGCACAAGCCCCGCCCCGCGCCGCCTGCGCCGCCTGCGCGGGCCACGCCCCCTCTCGGCCTTAAGCCCCGCCCCCTCCCGCCATGGCCCGGCCGCCCGCCCCGGCGCCCCCCCCCGCCCCCTCCCCTTGGCCGGACTCCCGGCATGCCCCGCGCCGGGGGGGCCCTTCCCAGCCTGCCCCGCGGCCCCCCCCGGCCCCCCCCGAGCCCCCCCCCTGCCCCCCGTTCCTGGGGGGGTCCCGGAGGGTCCTTTTCGCCGATTCCTTGGGGCTCCCCCTCGCCCGGCTCCGCCAGTACCGGCCCTGGGACCCCCGGGGCGTCGGGGGGGGCGGGGGGCGTCGGGGGGGCGGGGGGGAGGCCCCGGGGGGGGCGGGGGAAGAGGGGGGGGAGCGGCCCCCCGGCAGCTGGATGAGGCCTGGGAAGGGCAGGTAAGAGGGGGGGGGAGGGGGGGGATGGGGGGGGGGGGAACAGCCTGAAAGGGAAGGGGATCCACCCCAAATTGGGGTAAATCGAGGCAAAAATGAGCAAAATGGAGCCAGAGTTGGGCTGGATCCATTCAAAATTGGTCTGAATTGACCCCAAAAGGGACTGAATGGACCCAAAATTGGGTTAAATGCACCTAAATTGGGCAGAATCCACCCAAATTGGGCTGAATCGAGGCAAAAATGAGCCAGAATTGATCTGAATTGACCCCAAAATGGACTGAATGGACCCAAAATTGGGTTAAATCCACCCAAATTGGGCTGAATTGAGGTAAAAATGAGCCAGAATTGATCTGAATTGACCCCAAAATGGACTGAATGTACCCAAAAGTGGGTTAAATCCACCCAAATTGGGCTGAATCGAGGCAAAAATGAGCAAAACTGACTCAGAATTGGGCTGGATCCACCCAGAATTGGGTTAAATCCACCCAAATTGGGCTGAACCAAGGTAAAAATGAGCCAAAATTGATCTGAATTGACCCCAAACTGGACTGAATGTACCCAGAATTGGGTTAAATCCACCCAAATTGGGCTGAATCGAGGCAAAAATGAGCAAAATCGAGCCAGAAATGAGCTGGATCCATCCAAAATTGATCTGAATTGACCCCAAAATGGACTGAATGTACCCAAAATTGGGCTAAATCCACCCAAATTGGGCAAAATCCACCCAAATTGGGCTGAATCGAGGCAAAAATGAGGAAAATCGAGCCAGAATTGGGCTGGATCCGTTCAAAATTGATCTGAATTGACCCTAAAATGGACTGAATGCACCCAAAATTGGGTTAAATCCACCCAAATTGGGCAAAATCCACCTAAATCGGGCTAAATCAAGCCCAAAATGAGCAAAATCAACTCAGAATTGGGCTGGATCCACCCAGAATTGGGTTAAATCCACCCAAATTGGGCAAAATGCACCCAGATTGGGCTGAATTGAGGCAAAAATGAGCAAAATCGAGCTAGAATTGGGCTGGATCCATCCAAAATTGATCTGAACTGACCCCAAACTGGACTGAATGTACCCAAAATTGGGTTAAATCCACCCAAATTGGGCAAAATCCACTCCAAATTGAACTGAATCCACGCAAAATTTGGCAAAATCCGCCCAAATTTGGCAAAGTCAAGCAAAAATGAGCAAAATCCACCCAGAATTGGGCTTAATCGAGGCAAAAATGAGCAAAATCGAGCCAGAATTGGGCTGAACGCACCCAAAATTGCGCTGGATCCACCCAAAATTGGAGTAGATGCATCCAAAATTGGGTTAAATCCACCCCGAATTGGCAAAATCCACCCAATATTGGCAAAATCCACCCAAAATTGGGTTAAATCCACCCCAAATTGGGTGAAATCCACCCAAATTGGACTGAATCGACCCAAAATTTGGCTCGGTGTCCTCCAAATTGGACTCAAACCTTCCAAAATTGGGCTCAACCCCCCCAAAACTGGGCTCAACCCCCCCAAATTGGCCTCGACACCCCCAAAACTGGGGTCAACCCCCTCCAAATTGAACTCAACACCCCCAAAACTGGGGTCAACCCCCCCAAAATTTGACTCGAACCCCCCCGAATTGGGCTCAACCCCCCAAACCTGGGGTCACCCCCCCCAAATTTCACTTAAACCCCCAAAACTGGGCTCAACCCCCCCCAAATTGGGTTCAACCCCCCACAAAACTGGGCTCAGCCCCCCCAAATTTGTCTTAACCCCCCCAAATTGGGCTCAACCCCCCCCCGATTGAAGTCAGACCCCTAAAAATGGGGTTACCCTCCCCAAAAAGTCGCACGTGGCCCCCCCTAAATCATCCGTGTCCCCCCCAAAAGGCCTCAAGAAGCAGAGGACGCGCCGCCCCCAGCCCCCGATTGCACCACAGGTGAGTAGCACCCCCCCAATTTTAGGGACACCCCCCCCCAAATTTGAGGGGTTCCCCCTTAATTTAAAGCTTGTCCCCCCCATTTTATGTGCCCCCCAACTTGCTAACCCCCCTGTTTTCTCTCCTATAGAACCCGACCCCCCCCCAACTCCCTCTCCGGATGCGACACAGGTAAGATACCCCCCCCAATAAAAAAAATGGGGTGCCCCCCCTTTTTTTGAAGTGGGGGGCCCCTAAAATCCTGCCCCCCCCCCACTTTTTAGGGTGCTGAGGAGGAGGCGGTGGCGCAAGAGCTGGAGCTGCTTTATCTCTCCCACCTCCGCCGGTTACGGGGGGAGCCGAGCGATAACGGGGACCCCCCCCCGAAAAACGGGGGCCCCCCTTTCCCCGAACGAGCCCCCAATACTTCGTTAGCTAACGAGATGGCGCTGAGATACGAGGAGGAAGGGGGCGGGGGGGCGGGGGGACGGAGCAGCCCCCCTGTTTTATTAGGGAGGGGGGGGCCCGTCGAGGGGGCTCTGGTGGTGCCGGCCAGACCCCCCCAAACTTGGGGGGGGCCCAGGGCGGGGTTGGGGGGGGGCCCTGAGGGGCTGTGGGGTGGTTTTGGCTTTAGCCGTCTTGGTGCCGGTAGCCTGGGGGGGGGACGGGGGGGGCCCCACGGCCGCCTTGGCTTTGGGGCTTTATTTAGCGCTGGCTTGGTTGACGTGAAGGGGTGGGGGGGGACACCCCAAAAAATCACCCCCCCTCTCCTCAATTTCCCCCCCCTCACTCCCTAAATTAATTAAGTTGCCCCCCACCCTTGGCGATGGGGGGGGTTGTGGGACCCCCCTGACATCATATCGGAGCCCCCCCTTGCCTCCTGTGTGCCCCCCCCCCCCAAATTTTTGGGGTCCCCCTCCCTGTGTACATACAGCCATGGAATGACGTCTCCCCGAGTCCTTGTGGGGGTGTTTGTGATTTGGGGGGGCGGGGGGTGCTGGGGGGGGCACTAAATGGGTTCGAGGGGGGGCCTAGGGGGGGCCTGGGGTCCCAAAAGGGCCTGGGGGGGGTCCTGGGAGGGCCTAGGGGGGTCCTGGGGGTCCCTAAAAGGGCCTGGGGGGGTCCTGGGGGTCCCTAAGGGGATCTGGGGGTCCCTATAGGGGTCCTGGGGTCCCTAAAAGGGCCTGGAGGGGTTCCTGGGGGTCCCTAAGGGGATCTGGGGGTCCCTAAAGGGGTTCCTAAAAGGGCGGGGGGGGGGCTAGGGTCCCTAAAGAGTCTGGGAGGGGGTCCTGGGGATCCCTAATGGGATCTGGGGGTCCCTAAAAGGGCTTGGGGGGGGGTCCTGGGAGGGTCTAGAGGGTCCTGGGGTCCCTAAAAGGGCCTGGGGGGTCCTGGGGGTCCCTAAGGGGATCTGGGGGTCCCTATAGGGGTCCTGGGGTCCCTAAAAGGGCCTGGGGGGTGGTCCTGGGGATCCCTAAGGGGATCTGGGGGTCCCTAAAGGGGTCCTGGGGGTCCCTAAAAGGGCCTGGGGAGGTCCCAGGGGGGTCTAGGGGTTCCTGGAGTCCCTAAAGAGTCTGAGGTGGGGGGGTCCTGGGGGTCCCTAGAGGGGTCCTGGGGTCCCTAGAAAGGCCGGGGGGGGTCTTGGGGGGGCCTAGATGGGGGTCCTAGGACCCCTAAAGAGTCCAGAGGGGTCCCTAAGGGGATCTGGGGATCCCTAAATGGGTTCTGGGGGGTCCCTAGAGGGTCCTGGGGGCCCTGGAGAGATCCTGGGGTGGGGATAAAGGGGTCCTGAGGGTCCATAAATGGATCTGGGGGGGTCACCAGAGGGGTCCTGGGGTCCCTAAAGGGTTCTGGGGGGTTCAAGAGGTGGCTTGGGGTGCTTAAATAGGTCCTGGGGGTCCCGACCCCTTGGGTGACAATGGTCGGGGGGGGGATGTCCTTTCGACTGGGACCTCACAGGTGCTGCTGCTCCTGGTTCCTCCTCTTCCTCTTCCTCCTCCTCTTCCTGGGGGCTTGGAGACCCTCAAAGAGGTCATGAAGAGCTTGGAGACCCCCACGAGGTCGTGAAATGCTTGGAGACCCCCAAAGAGGTCGTGAAGTGCTTGGAGATCCCCCCCACTGACTCCTTGGAGGAGCCCAGGAGATGGAATGAGGTCTTGGAGACCTCCAGGGAGGTCACAGGGGGCTCGGAGGACCCTAAATATCTGATATTCAACACAAAACCACTGGAGGTGGCACCCCGAGGGAGTCTGATTCAACAAATCACTCGGAATTCCACTCCTCCTCCACCTAGTCTGGCCTAGATGCCAAAATCCCCCTTTCCCACTCCCCAAATCCCCTTTTTCTGCTCCCCAAGCCCCCAAATCCCCCTTTATCACTCCCCAAAATCCCCTTTTTCTGCTCCCCAAGCCCCCAAATCCCTTTTCCCTACTCCCCAATTCCCCTTTTTCTGCTCCTCATACCCCCAAATCCCCCTTTCCCACTCCCCAAATCCCTATTTTCTGCACCTTGAACCCCCAAATCCCTCTTTCCCACTCCCCAAGCCCCAAATCCCCCTTTCCCAATCCCCAAATCCCCCCTTTTCTGCTCCCCAAATCCCCCTTTTCTGCTCCCCAAATCTCCCTTTTCTGCTCCCCAAGCCCCCAAATCCCCCTTTATCACTCCCCAAATCCCTATTTTCTGCTCCCCAAACCCCCAAATCCCCCTTTATCACTCCCCAAATCCCCTTTTTCTGCTCCCCAAGCCCCCAAATCCCCCTTTATCACTCCCCAAATCCCCTTTTTCTGCTCCCCAAGCCCCCAAATCCCCCTTTATCACTCCCCAAATCCCCTTTTTCTGCTCCCTAAACCCCCAAACCCCCCTTTCCCACTCCCCAAATCCCTATTTTCTGCTCCCTAAACCCCCAAACCCCCATTTCCCACTCCCCAAATCCCTATTTTCTGCTCTTTGAACCCCCAAATCCCCCTTTCCCACTCCCCAAATCCCCTTTTTCTGCTCCCTGAACCCCCAAATCCCCTTTCTCACTCCCCAAATTACCCTTTTCTGCTCCCCAAACTCCCAAATCTCATTTCCCACATCCCAAATCCTCTTCTTCTGCTCCCTGACCCCCCAAATCACCCTTTTCTGCTCCCTAAATCTCCCTTTTCTGCTCCCCAAACCCCCAAATTCCCCTTTCCCTCTCCCCAAATGCCCTTTTTCTCCTCCCTGAACCCCCAAATCCCCTTTCCCACTCCCCAAATCCCTGTTTTCTGCTCCCTGAACCCCCAAATCCCCCTTTCCCACTCCCCAAATCCCTGTTTTCTCCTCCCAGACCCCCCCCAAATCCCCTTTTCTACTCCCCAGATCCCCTTTTTGTGCTCCCCGACCCCCCAAACCCCCATTTCTCTCTCAGGGCAGCCCCCGCCTGCTACGTCTGTTCCTCTGAGGGCGAGAGGGGTCCCCCTCATCCCCTCCCGCCCGCCTCTCAGTGGGCGGAGCCTCAGCGAATCCCCGCGCTTCAGCCAATCAGAGGGCGGGGGGCGTGGCCTCAGCCTAGAAAAAGGCGGGAAGGGGTGTGGCTCAGGCTATAAAAGGGCGGGAAGCGCGGAGCCTCAGGCAGAGCGCAAGTTTCGCCTCCGGTTCTCCCTCAAGCTCCCACGAAAATGCAGCTTTCGCCTCGCATTTTCCCTCAGGCTCTGCAGAATTGCACCCTGTGACTGAAATTTTCCCCCCAAACGCATCTTCTGCCTCAGAGTTTCCTTCTAACTCCCACAAAATGCACCCTTTGCCTCAGATATTCCCTCAGACTTACCCAAAAATGCAGCTTTTGACTGAAATTTTCCCCCAAAGGCATCTTCTGCCTCAAATTTTCCCTCTATCTCCCCCAAAATGCAACTTTTGCCTCAAATATTCCCTCTAGCTTCCCAAAATTGCAGCTTTTGACTGAAATTTTCCCCCCAAACGCATCTTCTGCCTCAGAGTTTCCCCCAAAGGCATCTTCTGCCTCAAATTTTCCCTCTATCTCCACCAAAATGCAACTTTTGCCTCAGATTTTCCTTCTAGCTCCCACAAAATACACTTTTGCCTCAGATATTTCCCTCCCACACACCCAAAATACAAGTTTTGCCTGAAACTTTCCCTCTAGCTCCCCCAAAATGCAACTTTTGCCTCGAATTTTCTGTCAGAATACCCCAAAATGCAAATTTTGCCTCAGATTTTTCCCTCTAGCTCCCCCCAAATGCATCTTTTGCCTCAAATATTCCCTCAGACTTCCCAAAAATGCAGCTTTTGACTGAAATTTTCCCCCAAAGGCATCTTCTGCCTCAAATTTTCCCTCTATCTCCCCCAAAATGCAACTTTTGCGTCCGATTTTCCTTCTAGCTCCCACAAAATACACTTTTGCCTCCGATATTTCCCTCCTACACCCCCAAAATACAAGTTTTGCCTCAAATCTTCCCTCTAGCTCCCCCCAAATGAATCTTTTGCCTCAAATATTTCCTCAGACTTCCCAAAAATGCAGCTTTTGACTGAAATTTCCCCCCCAAATGCATATTTTGCCTCAAATTTTCCCTTTATCTCCCCCAAAATGCAACTTTCACCTCAGATATTTCCTTCCTACACCCCCAAAATACAAGTTTTGCCTCGAATTTTCCCTCAGAATCCCCCAACATGCAACTTCTGCCTCAGATGTTCCCTCTAGCTCCCCGAAAATGCAACTCTCACCTCAGATTTTTCCTTCTAGCTCCCCCAAAATGCACTTTTGCCTTGAATTCTCCCTCGGAATCCCCTAAAATGCAAGTTTTGCCTCAGAATTTTCCTTCTCACGCCCCAAAAATGCATCTTTTGACTGAAATTTCCTCCCCAAAGGCATCTTTTGCCTCAAATTTTCCCTTTATCTCCCCGAAAATGTATTTTTTGCTTAAAATTTTCCCTCAGACTCCCACAAAATGCAACCTTCACCTCAAATTTTCCTTCCAGCTCCCACAAAATACACTTTTGCCTCAGATATTTCCCTCCTACACCCCCAAAATACAAGTTTTGCCTCAAATTTTCCCTCTAGCTTCCCCAAAATGCAACTTTTGCTGTGAATTTTCCCTCAGAATCCCCCCAAATGCACATTTTGACTCAGATTTTACCTCTGAATCCCCCAAAATGCATATTTTGACTGAAATTTCCCCCCCAAAATGCATTTTTTTCTTCAAATTTTCCCTCAAACTCCCCCAAAATGCAACTTTCACCTCAAATGTTCCTTCTAGCTCCCACAAAATGCACTTTTGCCTTGAACTTTCCCTCGGAATCCCCCAAAATGCAAATTTTGCCTCAATTTTTTCCCTCTTACTCCAAAAATACATCTTTTGACTGAAATTCCCCCGCAAAGCCATCTTCTGCCTCAAATTCGCCCTCTACCTCCCCCAAAATGCAAATTTTACACATTTTCCCTCATATACCCCCAAATGCATCTTTTGACTGAAATTTCTTCCTAAATTCAGCTTTTGACTCAAATTTTTCCTCAGACTCCCACAAAATGCAACTTTTGCCTTGAATTTTCCCTCGGAATCCCCCAAAAAGCACGTTTTGCCTCAAATTTTCCTTCTAACTCCCCCAAAATACATTTTGCCTCAGATTTTTCCCTCTGCCTTTTTCTCAGATATTTCCCTCAGGAACTCCTAAAATGCACCCCCATTGGCTGAGGCTCTGCCCCTCTGGGGGAAAATTTGAGTCAAAAGATGCATTTTGGGGGAAAATCTGAGTCAAAAGATGCATTTTTGGGGAGTCTGAGGGAATATCTGAGGCAAAACATGCATTTTGGGGGAAAATTTGAGTCAAAAGATGCATTTTTTTAGAAAATTTGAGTCAAAAGACGCATTTTTTTTGGAAAATTTGAGTCAAAAGATGGATTTTTGAGGAGTCTGAGGGCATATCTGAGGCAAAACATGCATTTTTGGGGTGCTTGAGGGAAAATTTGAGTCAAAAGATGATTTTTGGGGAAAACTTGAGTCAAAAGATGCATTTTTTTCAAAAATTTGAGTCAAAAGATGTATTTTTTAGGAAAATTTGAGTCAAAAGATGATTTTGGGGGAAAATCTGAGTCAAAAGATGCATTTTTAGGAAAATTTGAGTCAAAAGATGATTTTGGGGGAAAATCTGAGTCAAAAGATGCATTTTTTGGGGAAAATTTGAGTCAAAAGATGCATTTTTGGGGAGTCTGAGGGAATATCTGAGGCAAAACATGCATTTTGGGGGAGCTTGAGGGAAAATTTGAGTCAAAAGATGCATTTTTTTGAAAATTTGAGTCAAAAGATGCATTTTTTTGGGAAAATTTGAGTCAAAAGATGGATTTTTTGGGAGTCTGAGGGAATATCTGAGGCAAAACATGCAGTTTGGGGGAGCTTGAGGAAAAATTTCAGACAAAAGATGATTTGGGGGGAAAATCTGAGTCAAAAGATGCATTTTGGGGGAAAAAAGGAGTCAAAAGATGCATTTGTTTTGGAAAATTTGAGTCAAAAGATGCTTTTTAGGGGAGTCTGAGGGAATATCTGAGGCAAAAGATGTATTTTGGGGGAGCTTGAGGGAAAATTTCAGACAAAAGATGATTTTGGGGGAAAATTTGAGTCAAAAGATGCATTTTTTTTGAAAATTTGAGTCAAAAGTTGCATTTTTTTGGAAACTTTGAGTCAAAAGATGCATTTTTGGGGAGTCTGAGGGAATATCTGAGGCAAAACATGCATTTTGTGGGAGCTTGAGGGAAAATTTGAGTCAAAAGATGATTTTGGGGGAAAATTTGAGTCAAGATGCATTTTGAGGGAAAATTTGAGTCAAAAGATGCATTTTTGGGGAAAATCTTAGTCAAAAGATGCATTTTTTTGAAAATTTGAGTCAAAAGAGGGATTTTTTTTGGAGTCTGAGGGAATATCTGAGGCAAAAGATGTATTTCGGGGGGGCTCGAGGGAAAATTTGAGTCAAAAGATGTGTTTTGGGGAAAATTTGAGTCAAAAGATGCAGGTTTTTTGAAAATTTGAGTCAAAAGATGCATTTTAGGGGAGTCTGAGGGAATATCTGAGTCAAAAGATGCATTTGGGGGGGGCTTGAGGGAAAATTTGAGTCAAAAGATGATTTTGGGGGAAAATCTGAGTCAAAAGATGCATTTTTTTGGAGTCTGAGGGAATGTCTGAGGCAAAAGATGAATTTTGGGGGAGCTTCAGGGAAAATTTGAGAAGATTGGAGGTGAAACTCGGTTTTGGCAACAGTTGTCAGGAGACTTATGGTGAACGTCATGGTTTTGGGGCATTTGTGAGGGAAGAATTGAGGTAAAAAGCACTTTTGGGAAGGTTGGGGTGGATCTGAGGTAAAAAATAGCAATTTGGGGGAGTTCATGAGCAGATTTGGGGTAAAATGATGCAGTTTTGGGGAGTCTGAGGGGAAATTTGAGGTGAAAATCGGTTTTTGGGGTGAAAATTGCAGTTTAGGGAGGGGATATGATGTAAAAAGCTGTTTATTTGTGGAGTTTGAGTGGATTTGGGCTAAAAAGATGCAGGTTTGGGGAGCGTGAGGGGAAATATGAGAAGATGTGAGGTGAAAATTGTGTGTTTGGGGAGCTTGGGGGGGCTATGAGGGCATTTGGGGTGAAAACTGCAGTTTCGGGGAGTTCAGGGAGGGGATTTGAGGTAAAAAGTCACCTATTTGGGCAGCCTGTGAGGGGATTTGGGGTAAAACACTGTACTTTGCGGAGTCTGAGAGGAAATTTGAAAAGACGTGAGGTGAAAATCATGGTTTTTGGGTAAAAGTTGCAGTTTTGGGGAGTCTGAGGAGGAATTTGAGGTGAAAAGTCGCTTGTTTGGGAAGTTTGTGAGGAGATTTAGTGTAAAAAAAGAGACTTGAGCCACTCCAAAGCTGCCCCCACCACCCCACGGATTACGGAGGGCACAGAAGAGCCGCAGGCGGGAGACGGAGGGGGTTTATTGCTCCCCCCCAGCACCAAGGGGGGCGGTCCCAGGGCTTTTTGGGGCTCCCTAGGGCTTGGGGGGGTCCCTAGGAAGCGGAGTCGGAGGCCTCGGAGCTGTCTTTGACGTCGGTGCTCTCGGTGGTCTCGCTCACCTCGCTGAGATCTTTGCTGTCTCCCCCTCCGTCTTCGGCGGGGGGCGCGGGGGGATTTTGGGGGACCCCCCCGCTTCCGCAAACCCCGTCGGCGCTTCGGGGGGGCTCGGCGGGAGCCGGGGGGCGGCCACGCTCCTTCTGCTCCACCTGCTTCCTGAGCTGGAAGGGGTTAAAATAGGGGTTAGAAGTGCTTGAGGGGGTTTAAGTGGGATTTGGGGGTTCAAGATTTGGGGGGAAGGACACCAGAGCCCCCCAAAATGGGGTTTGGGGGGGGTGCTACCTCGTCAGCCATTTGAGTGAGGTCGCGCTTCATGGCGTAAGCGTCCTCGCCGTCAGCGTAGTATTTGGGTTCCACCTCGCTGATCCTGGGGGGCGCAGGGGGTTGGGGTCCCCAAATCCACCCCCCAATATACCCGGGGTCCCCCTAAATCCCCCCAGTCCCAGTATCCCCCAAAGTCACCCTCAGCTCCCCCCAAAATCGCCCTTGAAATCCCTCAAATTCCCCTTGAACCCCTCAAAATCTCTCGTGAAACCCCTCAAATCCCCCTCTGAAACCCCCCAAATCCCCTCAGCCCCTCAAATTTCCCCTTGAACCCCCTCAAAATCCCTCTTGAAACCCCTCAAAATCCTTCTTGAAACCCCTCAAATCCCCCTCTGAAACCCCCAAAACCCCTCAGCCCCTCAAATTTCCCCTTGAACCCCCTCAAAATCCTCTCAGACGGCCCCAAATCCCCTCTGCAACCCTAATTCCCCCTTGAAACCCCTCAAATCCCCCTTGAAACCCCCCAAAATCCCCTCAGTTCCCCCAAAATCCCTCTTGAAACCCCTCAAATCCCCCTTGAACCCCCCAAAATCCCCCTTGAAACCCCTCAAATCCCCCTTGAACCCCCCAAAATCCCTCTTGAAACCCCTCAAAATCCCCCTTGAACCCCCCCAAAATCCTCACAGATCCCCCCAAATCCCCTCCGCACCCCAAATCCCCCCTTGAAACAACCCAAACTCCCCTTAAACCCCCTCAAATCCCCTCAATTCCCCCCAAATCCCCCTCGAACCCCCCCCAAATCCCCTCAGTTCCCCCCAAATCCCCCTCGAACTCCCCAAAATCCCCTCAGCACCCCAAATTCCCCCTTGAACCCCCCCCAAATCCCCCTCACTCACTGGAAGTTGAGGGTGTTGGAGTAGAGGTGCAGAGCTGCCCGGTTGCTGTGACCAAAAGGGGTGCGGGGGGGTCATTTTTGGGGTTTCGGCCTTTTTGGGGAGCCCCCTGCAGGCTTGATGACGGAAGGGGGTCCCCAAGGCGAGATTTTTGGGGTGTAGGGGGCGGTCCCTGACCTCTTGCGGACGTGGAGGGAGACGTATTTGGCATTGAAATTCTCGATCATGGCACGCGAGGCCTGGTCCATCAGCTTCTGCGCCAGCCCCAGGCGCCGGTGCGAGCGCTTCACTGCCTGCGGGACCCCAAAATCCATCCAGAGCACCCCGAAATCCATCCCGAGCACCCCAAAATCCATCCAGAGCACCCCAAAATCCATCCCGAGCACCCAGAAATCCAACCAGGGACCCCAAAACCCACCCTAAAACCCGTCCAGGGGACCATAAACTTGTAGAGGGCACCTAAAAACGCAGCTGGTGCAAGCTCTTCACCGCCTGTAGGACCCCAAAATCCATCCAGAGCACCCCAAAACCCTCTCAAGGAGCACCCCAAGTGCTCAGAGCTCCTCCGAGAGCACCCCCAAACCCCTCAGGTGCCCCCAAACCCCCTCTAAGTGTCCCCAAACCCCTCAGGTGCCCCCAAACCCCTCAGGTGCCCCCTAAACCCCTCTAGGTGCCCCCTAAACCCCCTCTAAGTGCCCCCCAAACCCCTCAGGTGCCCCCAAACCCCTCAGGTGCCCCCCAAACCCCCTCTAAGTGTCCCCAAACCCCCTCTAAGTGCCCCCCAAACCCCTCAAGTACCCCCCAAACCCCCTCAAACAGCCCCCTAAACCCCCTCTAGGTGCCCCCCAAACCCCTCAAGTGCCCCCAAACCCCCTCAAACAGCCCCCTAAACCCCCTCTAGGTGCCCCCCAAACCCCCTCAAGCCCCCCCTAAAACGCACGGTGACCCCTGGCCACCTACCAGGGACGTGATGTGTCCGTGAGGAACGTCATCGGGATCCTCCTCCCTGCCAGAGGACGGAGATGAGTCGGGGGGCGACACCCCCAGATCCCATCAGAGCCCCTAAATCCCACCCCCTCCCACCAAAAAATGAAGAGGAAAGAGGGGGACACGGAGCCCCCCTAAACCGCACTCACATCTTAGCCAGGACGTAACCCACGATCTTCCCGTTCTCGTCCTCGGCGATGTAGGAAAGCTGGGAGGGAAAAGGAAGGGATGGAGGGGAATCCGGAGAGGAAAAACTCGGGAATCTGGGGGGTCCGGGAAGGGATTTGGGGATCTGGGGGATCCAGGGAGGGGATTTGGGAGTCTGGGGAGGGGGATCCAAGTGTCCAGAGAGGGAACTGAGGAATCCAGAGATGTCCAGGAAAAAAGGATCTGGGATAGAGGGGAGCCTGGGATCCGGGAATGTGAGACAGAGGGGAGCCTGGGATCCAGGAATCTGGGATAGAGAGGAGCCTGGGATCTGGGAATGAGAGACAGAGGGGAACCTGGAATCCGGGAATGAGAGACAGAGGGGAGCCTGGAATCTGGGATAGAGGGGAGCCTGGAATGTGGGAATCTGGGATAGAGGGGAGCCTGGAATGTGGGAATCTGGAATAGAGGAGAGCCTGAAATCTGGGAATCTGGAATAGAGGAGAGCCTGAAATCTGGGAATCTGGATAGAGGGGAGCCTGGGATCCGGGAATATGAGACAGAGGGGAGCCTGGAATCCGGGAATCTGGGATAGAGGGGAGCCTGGGATCCAGGAATCTGGGATAAAGGGGAGCCTGGAATCTGGGATAGAGGGGAGCCTGGAATGTGGGAATCTGGGATAGAGGGGAGCCTGGAATGTGGGAATCCAGGAATCTGGGATAGAGGAGAGCCTGGAATCTGGGAATCCAGGAATCTGGGATAGAGGGGAGCCTGGAATGTGGGAATCCGGGAATCTGGGATAGAGGGGAGCCTGGAATCTGGGAATCTGGGATACAGGGGAGCCTGGGATCCAGGAATCGGGGATAGAGGGGAACCAGGAATGCAGGCGCAGGGAAGGGCGGTACCTGTGGCCAGGAGAGGCCGTGGTAGAAGTAATATTTCATCTGGTAGTTCTCGGGCAGGCAGAGCAGGTTGCAGTGCTGCATGTTCATCAGATCCTCCGGCTGCTCCGGGCGCGGCACGGGGCGGGGACGGGACACACACACCCGGAGTGAGGGACCCCGGAGCCCAGCGGGAGCCACAGGGACCTCGGGGATCGGGACCCCCCGGGATCCCCCTCAGAGCCCTCCTCCAGATCCAGGATCCCCCCCAGAACCCTCATCTAGACCCACGATCCCCCTCAGAACCCTTCTCCAGAACCAGGATCCTCCTCAGAGCCCTGGATCCCCCTCAAAATCCTGTTCCAGATCCCGAGATGCCTTTCAGATCCCTCCTCAGAGCCCAGGATCCCTCTCAAAGCCCTCTTCCAGAACCAGGATCCCCCTCAAAACCCTCTTCCAGACCCCGGGATCCCTGTCAAACCCTCCTCCAGGACACAGAATTCCCCTCAGAACCCTCCTCCACATCCAGGATCCCCTTCAGAGCCCAGGATCCCCCTCAAAACCCTCTTCCAGACCCCAGGATCCCCCTCAGAGCCCCAAATCCCCCTCAAAACCCTCCTCCACATCCAGGATCCCCCTCAGAGCCCCAAATGCCCCTCAAAACCCTCCTCCAGACCCTGGGATCCCCCTCCGATCCCTCCTCCAGATCCAGGATCCCCCTCAGAGCCCCAAATCCCCCTCAAAACCCTCCTCCAGACCCCGGGATCCCCCTCAGATCCCTCCTCCAGACCCCAGAATCCCTCTCAGAGCCCAGGATCCCCCTCAAAACCCTCTTCCAGATCCCACAATCCCCGTCAAAACCCTCTTCCAGATCCAGGATCCCCCTCAGACCCCAGGATCTGCCTCAGAACCCTCCTCCAGACCCCGGGATCCCCCTCAGAACCCCGAATCCCCCTCAAGACCCTCTTCCAGATCCCACGATCCCCCTCAGAGCCCAGGATCCCCCTCAAAACCCTCTTCCAGATCCCACGATCCCCCTCAGAGCCCAGGATCCCCCTCAAAACCCTCCTCCAGATCCAGGATCCCCCTCAGACCCCAGGATCCCCCTCAGAGCCCTCCTCCAGATCCAGAATCCCCCTCAGATCCCTGGATCCCCCTCAGAGCCCTCCTCCAGATCCAGAATCCCCCTCAGAGCCCTCCTCCAGATCCAGAATCCCCCTCAGACCCCGGGATCCCCCTCCGATCCCTCCTCCAGACCCTGGGATCCCCCTCAGATCCCTCCTCCAGGCCCCAGGATCCCCCTCAGAGCCCAGGATCCCCCTCAAAACCCTCTTCCAGACCCCAGGATCCCTCTCAAAGCCCTCTTCCAGACCCAGGATCCCCCTCAGACACCTGGATCCCCCTCAAAACCCTCCTCCAGCCCCAGGATCCCCCTCCGATCCCTCCTCCAGCCCCCGGATCCCCCTCAGAGCCCCGGATCACCCGCGCGTTCCTGATGTTCATGGCTGCGGCACCTCCTCCTCCTCCTCCGCGCTCCCCTCAGGAGCCACTTCCGGCGGAAGTGCCCGCCCCTCTAGTCCCGCCCCCTCCGCCCTGGCCCCGCCCCCGCGCGGTGATTGACAGCGGCGCCAGCCAATCAGAGAGGAGAACCGGCACTTTATTGATTGGAGTCGGGGGTTAATCACAGGGCGAGGGACCCTGCGGCGTCCCTGGATCCCAAGAATATTCCTGGATCCACGGGGCGTCCTCGAACCCCCTAGGTGATCCCTGGATCCATGGGACATCCCTGGATCCATAGGGTATCCTCAAACTCCAAGGTGATCCCTGAATCTATGGGGCATCCCTGGATCCCATGGGACATCCCTGGATCCATGGGGTGTCCTCGAATCCCTAGGTGATCCCTGGATCCATGGGGTGTCCTCGAATCCCTAGGTGATCCCTGGATCCCATGGGACATCCCTGGATCCATGGGGTGTCCTCGAATCCCTAGGTGATCCCTGGATCCCATGGGACATCCCTGGATCCATGGGGTGTCCTCAAATCCCTAGGTGATCCCTGGATCCCATGGGACATCCCTGGATCCATGGAGTGTCCTCAAACCCCTAGGAGATCCCTGAATCCATGGGGTGTCCTCGAATCCATGGGGCATCCCTCAATCCCAAGGATATCCTCGGATCCCATGGGGTCTCCTTGAATCCATGGGGCATCCCTCAATCCCAAGGATATCCCGGGATCCATGGGGTGTCCTCGAATCCATGGGGCATCCCTCAATCCCAAGGAGGTCCCGGGATCCCATGGGGTGTCCTCGAATCCATGGGGCATCCCTCAATCCCAAGGATATCCCGGGATCCATGGGGCATCCCTCAATCCCAAGGATCCCAAGGAGATCCCGGGATCCATGGGGTCTCCTCGAATCCATGGGGCATCCCTCAATCCCTCAATCCCAAGGGATCCTCCATCTTCCCTGTTGGCGAGGTGGAGCTCCCGTCGATCCGCGGAGAAGATTCCCAGCTCCGGGATCGCGGCGGAACCCCCGAGGATCTCAAGGCTGCATGCGAAGAGCTCCATCCAACCTCACCACCTCGCCGTTAATCATGGGATTCTCCGCCAAGGCCTGCACCAGGTGAGCGTATTCCGTGGGATTCCCCAGCCGCGACGGAAAAGGCACTTGTTGTCCTAAAAAATTCCTCACGCGTTCCGGCAAGGCGGCCAACAAGGGCGTGGAGAACAAGCCTGAGGGAAAAATAAAAAATTAAGAAGGGGGTGAGAGGCCGGAGAGAGCTCGGATGGCGACTCCCGCCTCTTCTCTCCCGCTGGATCCGTACCTGGAGCGATGGTGACGACGCGGATGCCGAGCGGGGCCAGGTCGCGGGCGATGGGAAGGGTCATCCCCACGATTCCGCCTTTGGAGGCCGCGTAGGCCGCTTGGCCCACCTACGGAAGGGGAAACCTTGGAGCCGGAGCGCAGGAGAGGCACAAGGCTGGGAAAGACCCAGCGGAGCAGCGACTCCAACCAGCCCGGGGGGCTTTCTAGAGGGTTCTTGGGGGTCCTAGAAGGTCCTAAAGGGGTCCCGGGGGGCTCTAGAGGGTTCTTGGGGGTCCTAGAAGGTCCTAAAGGGGTCCCGGGGTGCTCTAGAGGGTTCTTGGGGGTCTTAGAAGGGTCCTAAAGAGGTCCCGGGGCACTCTAGAGGGTTCCTTGGGGTCCTAGAGGGTCTTAAGGGGGTCCCAGGGGGCTCTAGAAGGTTCTTGGGGGGTCCTAGAAGGTCCTAAAGGGGCCCCAGAGCCATCTAGAGGGTTCTTAGGGGTCCTAGAGGGTCTTATGAGGGTTCCAGGGGGCTCTAGAGGGTTCTCGGGGCTCCTAGAAGGTCCTAAAGGGGTCCCAGGGGGCTCTAGAGGGTTCCAGGGGGTCCTAGAAGGCCCTAAAGGGGTTTCAGGGGGGTCTAAAGTGTTCTTGGGGGTCCTAGAAGGCTCTAGAAGGGTCCCAGGGGGCTCTAGAGGGATCTTGGGGGTCCTAGAAGGGTCCTAAAGGGGTCCCGGGGGGCTCTAGAGGGTTCTTGGGCGTTCTAGAAGGTCCTAAAAGGGTCCCGGGGGGGCTCTAGAGGGTTCTTGGGGGTCCTAGAGTGTTTTACGAGGGTCCCAGGGGGCTCTAGAGCGTTCCTCGGGGTCCTAGAAGGCCCCTAAAGGGGTTTCAGGGGGGTCTGGAGTGTTCTCGGGGGTCCTAGAAGGCTCTAGAAGGGTCCCAGGGGGCTCTAGAGGGTTCCTGGGAGTCCTAGAAGGTCCTAAAGGGGTCCCAGGGGGCTCCAGAGGGTTCCTGGGGGTCTTAGAAAGGTCCTTGAAGGCCCTAAAGGGGTTTTAGGGGGGTCTGAAGTGTTCTTGGGGGTCCTAGAAGGGTCCTTGAAGACTCTAGAAGGGTCCCAGGGGGCTCTAGAGGGTCTTAAGGGGGTCCCAGGGGGGTCTAGAGGGTTCTTGGGGCTCCTAGAAGGTCCTAAAGGTGTCCTGGGGGGCTCTAGAGGATTCTTGGGGATCCTAGAAGGGTCCTAAATGGTTGCCAAGGGGCTCTAGAGGGCTCTTGGGGGTCCTAGAAGGTCCTAAAGGGGACCCAGGGGGCTCTAGAGGGTTCTTGGGGGTCCTAGAAGGTCCTAAAGGGGTCCCAGGGGGCTCTAGAGGGTTCTTGGGGGTCCTAGAAGGTCCTAAAGGGGTCCCGGGGGGCTCTAGAGGGTTCTTGGGGGTCCTAGAAGGTCCTAAAGGGGTCCCAGGGGGCTCTAGAGGGTTCTTGGGGGTCCTAGAGGGTCTTAAGGGGGTCCCGGGGGGCTCTAGAGGGTTCTTGGGGGTCCTAGAACGTCCTAAAGAGGTCCCAGGGGGCTCTAGAGGGTTCCTTGGGGTCCTAGAGGGTCTTAAGGGGGTCCCAGGGGGCTCTAGAAGGTTCTTGGGGGGTCCTTGAAGGCCCTAAAGGGCTTTTAGGGGGGTCTGAAGTGTTCTTGGGGGTCCTAGAAGGGTCCTTGAAGACTCTAGAAGGGTCCCAGGGGGCTCTGGAGGGTCTTAAGGGGGTGCCAGGGGGGTCTAGAGGGTTCTTGGGGCTCCTAGAAGGTCCTAAAGGTGTCCTGGGGGGCTCTAGAGGATTCTTGGGGATCCTAGAAGGGTCCTAAATGGTTGCCAAGGGGCTCTAGAGGGCTCTTGGGGGTCCTAGAAGGTCCTAAAGGGGACCCAGGGGGCTCTAGAGGGTTCTTGGGGGTCCTAGAAGGTCCTAAAGGGGTCCCAGGGGGCTCTAGAGGGTTCTTGGGGGTCCTAGAGGGTCTTAAGGGGGTCCCGGGGGGCTCTAGAGGGTTCTTGGGGGTCCTAGAACGTCCTAAAGAGGTCCCAGGGGGCTCTAGAGGGTTCCTTGGGGTCCTAGAGGGTCTTAAGGGGGTCCCAGGGGGCTCTAGAAGGTTCTTGGGGGGTCCTTGAAGGCCCTAAAGGGCTTTTAGGGGGGTCTGAAGTGTTCTTGGGGGTCCTAGAAGGGTCCTTGAAGACTCTAGAAGGGTCCCAGGGGGCTCTAGAGGGTCTTAAGGGGGTCCCAGGGGGGTCTAGAGGGTTCTTGGGGCTCCTAGAAGGTCCTAAAGGGGTCCTGGGGGGCTCTAGAGGATTCTTGGGGATCCTAGAAGGGTCCTAAATGGTTGCCAAGGGGCTCTAGAGGGCTCTTGGGGGTCCTAGAAGGTCCTAAAGGGGACCCAGGGGGCTCTAGAGGGTTCTTGGGGGTCCTAGAAGGTCCTAAAGGGGTCCCAGGGGGCTCTAGAGGGTTCTTGGGGGTCCTAGAAGGTCCTAAAGGGGTCCCGGGGGGCTCTAGAGGGTTCTTGGGGGTCCTAGAAGGTCCTAAAGGGGTCCCAGGGGGCTCTAGAGGGTTCTTGGGGGTCCTAGAGGGTCTTAAGGGGGTCCCGGGGGGCTCTAGAGGGTTCTTGGGGGTCCTAGAACGTCCTAAAGAGGTCCCAGGGGGCTCTAGAGGGTTCCTTGGGGTCCTAGAGGGTCTTAAGGGGGTCCCAGGGGGCTCTAGAAGGTTCTTGGGGGGTCCTTGAAGGCCCTAAAGGGCTTTTAGGGGGGTCTGAAGTGTTCTTGGGGGTCCTAGAAGGGTCCTTGAAGACTCTAGAAGGGTCCCAGGGGGCTCTAGAGGGTCTTAAGGGGGTGCCAGGGGGGTCTATAGGGTTGTTGGGGCTCCTAGAAGGTCCTAAAGGGGTCCTGGGGGGCTCTAGAGGATTCTTGGGGATCCTAGAAGGGTCCTAAATGGTTGCCAAGGGGCTCTAGAGGGTTCTTGGGGGTCCTAGAAGGTCCTAAAGGGGACCCGGGGGGCTCTAGAGGGTTCTTGGGGGTCCTAGAAGGTCCTAAAGGGGTCCCAGGGGGCTCTAGAGGGTTCTTGGGGGTCCTAGAAGGTCCTAAAGGGGTCCCAGGGGGCTCTAGAGGGTTCTTAGGGGTCCTAGAGGGTCTTAAGGGGGTCCCAGGGGGCTCTAGGGGGTTCTTGGGGGTCCCAGAAGGTCCTAGAAGGGGTCCCAGGGGGCTCTAGAGGGTTCTCAGGGGTCCTAGAGGGTCTTGAGTGGGTCCCAGGGGGCTCTAGAGGGTTCTTGGGGGTCCCAGAAGGTCCTAGAAGGGTCCCGGGTGCTTTCGCGTTTCCCTCGGGCTCCTAGAAGGGAGCAGCTCTCTGGAGACCCTCCAAACCCTCCAGCAGGTCCCCGTTGAGCGCCGGGAAGGCGGGAGGCGGCCCGGACCTGCCCCTCGAAGGCGGCCACGCTGGCCGTGTTGACCACCAGCCCCCGGTGGCCGTCGGCGTCGGGCTCGTTGCGGCTCATCAGGCGGCAGCTCAGGCGGACGACGTTGAAGGTGCCCACCAGGTTCACCTGGGGACGGAGGAGAAGCTGGGGACGCCTCCCGATTCCAAGGGAGAGTCCTTCAAATTCCATGGAGACCCCTCCGAACATCATGGAAGACCCCAAAACTCCATGGACACCTTGAGGTTCCATGGATGCCTTGAAGCCCCTTGGAGACCCATCTGAATTCCATGGACGCCTTGAAGTTCCATAGTTCCATGGACACCTTGAGGTTCCATGGACACCTTGAGGTTCCATGGACGCCTTGAAGCCCCTTGGAGACCCCTCTGAATTCCATGGAAGCTCCCAATCCAACCCCATGGACACCCCCCAACCTTCTCATGGACCTGAGACACCCCCCAACCTTCTCATGGACCTGGGGCCACCTCCAAACTCACGTTGATGACCCTCTGGAAGTCCTCCAGCTGGTGGACCTTGTCCTTCTTGCTGTTGTAGGTCTTGACGGCGATTCCGATGCCGGCGCAGTTGACCACCAGGTCCAAGCGGCCAAATTCCTTCTGGGCCAAGTCCACAGCAGCTCCGACCTCCTCAGGCGACGTCACCTGCGGGTCCGAGAAGACCTTGGAGGCCACCAGAGAGGAGGGAAACCAAGAGGAACCACCCCGGAGGCCCCAAGCCCTGGTGGCTCACGTTGGCCGGGGCGAAGACGCAACGTTCTCCGAGCTCCTTGGCCACTTGAGGCCCTGAGGAAACGGGAAGATCCAGGAGGACCACGCGAGATCCTTGGGCCACCAGCCGCTCCGCCGTGGCTCGTCCCAGTCCGGAGGCCCCACCGGTCACCAGGGCCACCATTCCCTGGAGAGAAGAGAGGCCAGAGTCACCTCCTGGTGGACTATCGAGGTCACCAGGTGGCCCACGGGGGCTTCCTAGTAGCCCACGAGGGTCTCCTGGTGCTCCACAGGGTTTCAAGAAATTTCTAAGGGTCTCCTGGTGGCCCTCAGAGCTTTCTCAGTGGTCCCTAGGGGTCTCCTGGTGGCCCTCAGAGCTTTCTCAGTGGTCCCTAGGGGTCTCCTGGTGGCCCTCAGAGCTTTCTCAGTGGCTCCTAGGGGTCTCCTGGTGGCCCTCAGAGCTCTCTCAGTGGTTCCTAGGGGTCTCCTGGTGGCCCTCAGAGCTTTCTCAGTGGCTCCTAGGGGTCTCCTGGTGGCCCTCAGAGCTCTCTCAGTGGCTCCTAGGGGTCTCCTGGTGGCCCTCAGAGCTTTCTCAGGTTCCTAGGGGTCTCCTGGTGGCCCTCAGAGCTTTCTCAGGGGCTCCTAGGGGTCTCCTGGTGGCCCTCAGAGCTTTCTCAGGTTCCTAGGGGTCTCCTGGTGGCCCTCAGAGCTTTCTCAGTGGCTCCTAGGGGTCTCCTGGTGGCCCTCAGAGCTCTCTCAGTGGCTCCTAGGGGTCTCCTGGTGGCCCTCAGAGCTTTCTCAGGGGCTCCTAGGGGTCTCCTGGTGGCCCTCAGAGCTTTCTCAGTGGCTCCTAGGGGTCTCCTGGTGGCCCTCAGAGCTCTCTCAGTGGCTCCTAGGGGTCTCCTGGTGGCCCTCAGAGCTTTCTCAGGTCCCTAGGGGTCTCCTGGTGGCCCTCAGAGCTCTCTCAGTGGCTCCTAGGGGTCTCCTGGTGGCCCTCAGAGCTTTCTCAGGTCCCTAGGGGTCTCCTGGTGGCCCTCAGAGCTTTCTCAGGTCCCTAGGGGTCTCCTGGTGGCCCTCAGAGCTTTCTCAGGTTCCTAGGGGTCTCCTGGTGGCCCTCAGAGCTTTCTCAGGGGCTCCTAGGGGTCTCCTGGTGGCCCTCAGAGCTTTCTCAGGTTCCTAGGGGTCTCCTGGTGGCCCTCAGAGCTTTCTCAGTGGCTCCTAGGGGTCTCCTGGTGGCCCTCAGAGCTCTCTCAGTGGCTCCTAGGGGTCTCCTGGTGGCCCTCAGAGCTTTCTCAGGGGCTCCTAGGGGTCTCCTGGTGGCCCTCAGAGCTTTCTCAGTGGCTCCTAGGGGTCTCCTGGTGGCCCTCAGAGCTCTCTCAGTGGCTCCTAGGGGTCTCCTGGTGGCCCTCAGAGCTCTCTCAGTGGCTCCTAGGGGTCTCCTGGTGGCCCTCAGAGCTTTCTCAGGTCCCTAGGGGTCTCCTGGTGGCCCTCAGAGCTCTCTCAGTGGCTCCTAGGGGTCTCCTGGTGGCCCTCAGAGCTTTCTCAGGTCCCTAGGGGTCTCCTGGTGGCCCTCAGAGCTTTCTCAGGTCCCTAGGGGTCTCCTGGTGGCCCTCAGAGCTTTCTCAGGTCCCTAGGGGTCTCCTGGTGGCCCTCAGAGCTCTCTCAGTGGTCCCTAGGGGTCTCCTGGTGGCCCTCAGAGCTCTCTCAGTGGTCCCTAGGGGTCTCCTGGTGGCCCTCAGAGCTTTCTCTGGGGCTCCTAGGGGTCTCCTGGTGGCCCATGAGGCTCATCGGGGTCTCCCAGTCGTTCCCAAGGCCTCCTGGTGGCCCAAGGGGGGCTCCTGGTTGCCCCCTGGGCTCATTGGGGTCTCCCAGGGGTTCCTAGGGGTTCTCCAGAGTATCCTGATGGCCCAAGGCGGTGTCCTGGTTGCCCACTTGGGGTTCCCGCTGGCCCACGGGGCTCAGCGGGGTCTCCCAGCGGTTCCCAAGGTCCCCTGGTGGATCCTGGTGGCCCAAGGGGGTCTCCCAGTGGCCCAAGGGGGGATCCTGGTTGCCCACAGGACTCATCGGGGTCTCCCAGTGGTTCCCAGGGTCTCCCGGTGGCCCGAGGGGGGGTCCTGGTAGCCGAAAGGGGGGGGGTCCGGGTGGCCCCCGGTTACCTTCACGCTCCGAATCGCCGCCATGGCCCCCGCTGCCGCCCGGCCAATGGGAGCGCGGGGCGGGGTGGGCGGGGCTTAAGGGCAGCGGCTCAGCCAATGGGAGCGCGGGGCGGAAGCGAGGGGGCGGGGCTTGGGAGCGTGGGCGGGAAGGGAGCCCCCGGGGCTTGAGGGCTGCGGCTCAGCCAATGGGAGCGCGGGGCGGTGTCACGTGGGCGGGGCTTAGGGGGCTCGCAGCCAATGGGAGCGCGGGGCGGCAGCGAGGGGGCGGGGCTTGAGATGCCAGACGGAGGCGGGAAGCTGAAAGGCGGGAAGGGGGGTCACGTGGGCACCGACTGCGCGCCCCCCAAAGCGGGATTTTCTGCCCCCAAAAAGCGGGTTTTCTAACCCTAAACGGGCTCAGTCGGTCCCAAATGGGAGACTGGAACCCCGAAAGTGAGATCTCCGGCCCCCAAAAGGGGGAAATCGTCCATAGAAGGCGGAAAATCGCCCCCGAATTGGGGTAAATCTGAAAACGGGGCAAATTCTCCGCAAAATGAGGCAAATTCTCCTCTAAAATGAGGCAAAACCCCCTAAAATGAGGCAAATCCCCCACAAATCGGGTAAATCCCCCTCTAAAATGAGGCAAATCCCTCCTAAAATGGGGCAAAATCTCTAAAATGAGGCAAATCCCCCTCTAAAATGAGGCAAATCACCCCAAAATGAGGCAAATCCCTCCTAAAATGGGACAAATCCTCCTCTAAAATGAGGCAAATCACCCCAAATGAGGCAAATCCCCCCAAAATGAGGCAAATCCTCACGAAATTGGGGAAACCCCCCCCAAAGGGAACAAATCCTCCCCAAAAATGAATTATATGCCCCAAATTGGGTCAATTCTCCCCAAAATTAGGTCTGTGCCCCCCCAAACGAGCCCTGTTCTCCTCCGAAAAGAAGACCACGCTCCCCAGAACGGCAACTGACCCCCCGAAACAGGGACTGTGCCGCTAAAATAAAGATTTTACTCCTCAAAAAGGGGACTTTGCCCCCTCTGTGAAGCTTTTATTCCCAAAAAGAAGCTCAACCCCCCCTCAAAATGGGGTGAAACCCCCCCCAAAACGGACATTGTGGCCTCAAAATGGGGTCTGGACCCCCCCAGAGCAAAAGACCCCCCCTAAAAACCCTAAATACCCCAAAACCAGGGCACGGATGTCCTTCCCCCCCCTTCCAGGGATTGGAGGGGGATGAGATTTAGGGGGATCCCCTCCCAAATCCCACATTTTCCCCCCATGAGACGATCCTGAACACTATTAAGCCCCTCCCCAATTAACAAATGACTTAACGAAGCACAGAATTTATAGGATTGCACCCCAAAAAAGGGGGCACCTCTCTATTTGAGGGGTGAAGGGGGGGTTACGAAGCAGCCTCGGCCTCCTTGTATTGTCTCATCCAGAAGGTGGGATCCTTCCCTTGGATCTAGGAGGGGAATGAAGAGAAAAGGGGGGGGTCAAACCGAACCCCAGCCCCCCCCCCCCCCCCCCCCCCCAAAACCCGGGGTTGCCCCCCAAAATGGCTTCACCTTCGCCACGAAGCGCAAAACGTCCTTCTTGGAAGTCTCCTTGGCCGCCCGCGGCCCCCACTGGTATTGGAATTCCGGAGGATCCGTCAGTGGGATTGGGATAATCTCTAAATACCTGAGGAAAGGGCGAAAGGGGGAGCCCCCACCCCAAGGGGGGTTTGAGGAGGGGGAGCCCCAAGGGGTTTTAGGGGTGTCCGGTGTGTCTCCCCCCGCTTCAAGCCCTGCGACGGGGACCTCGAGTCGCTGGGAGGGAGGGAATGTTCCAGGAATTCTCTCTGCGGTGTGGTATAAACAGCCCGGCCGAGGCTGGCGCCGCGGCTGCTCTGTGCACACCGGGGGGGGAAAGGGGTAAATCCCACCCCCGTGGTGGAAAAAGGGGGTAAATCCCACCCCCGTGGTGGAAAAAGGGGGTAAATCCCACCCTCAGGGGTGGAAAAGGGGGTAAATCCCACCCCAGAGACACCAGGGGCTGGAAAAGGGGGTAAATCCCACCCCTGGGGCTGGAAAAGGGGGTAAATCCCATCCCTGGAGGTGGAAAAGGGGGTAAATCCCACCCCTGGAGGTGGAAAAGGGGGTAAATTCCATCCCTGGGGGTGGAAAAAGGGGTAAATTCCACCCTCTGGGGTGGAAAAAGGGGTAAATTCCACCCCTGGGGGTGGAAAAAAGGGTAAATTCCACCCTCTGGGGTGGAAAAAGGGGTAAATTCCATCCCTGGGGGTGGAAAAAGGGGCAAATCCCACCCCTGGTGGTGGAAAAGGGGGTAAATTCCACCCCCGGGGGTGGAAAAAGGGGTAAATCCCACCCCTGAGGGTGGAAAAGGGGGTAAATCCCACCCCTGGGGTGGAAAAAGGGGTAAATTCCATCCCTGGGGGTGGAAAAAAGGGTAAATTCCATCCCTGGGGGTGGAAAAAAGGGTAAATTCCACCCTCTGGGGTGGAAAAAGGGGTAAATCCCACCCCTGGGGGTGGAAAAAAGGGGTAAATTCCATCCCTGGGGGTGGAAAAAAGGGTAAATTCCATCCTCTGGGGTGGAAAAAGGGGTAAATTCCACCCTCTGGGGTGGAAAAAGGGGTAAATTCCATCCCTGGGGGTGGAAAAGGGGGTAAATTCCACCCTCAGGGGTGGAAAAAGGGGTAAATTCCATCCCTGGGGGTGGAAAAAGGGGCAAATCCCACCCCTGGTGGTGGAAAAGGGGGTAAATCCCACCCCAGGGTCCCCAAAAAAGAGGGGGATCCCCAGTCCAGGGGCTGAATTCCCCCCCCCGGACTCACTTCTGCCGCACAAACTCCTCGGTCACCAGCTTCTTAACGTCCCCGAAGACCTCGTGGCGCTCCCTGCGGGCGCCGGGGTTAACGAGGAGCAGCGCTAACGAGCCCCATTTCCAATTTATCCGCCCCCCACCACCGCTCCGGCCAACCGATCCGTACCCTGGTTGAAGCCGGAGCCTGCGGAGGAATTCCCACACGGCTCCGTCTTTGACCGAGTTGCCCTTCATGAAGATGAAGCTGAGGATGACGACGAGGAGCCCCAGCTTGGGCGTCTGGTTATCCCTGCGGCACACGGAGAGGAACCGTCACCCTCCGGAGACACCGAACCGCCCCGGCGGCCTCTGAGACCCCCAAAAAAAATCACCCCCCGACGCTCCCCACTGGCGCAAGTTCTCCTGCTCAGCGCGAGGGAGGTCGCTGGTGAGGATGTAGACGTGGTGTTTGGGGTCCATCTCCACCAAGCGCAGCCCGAAGACCTGCGGGAGGAGAAGGGATCGGTGAAATCCACCCTCTGAGCCCTCAAATCCAACCCTTGACCCCTCAAATCCAACCTTTGCTCCTCAAATCCACCCTCTGACCCCTCAAATCCACCCTCTGACCCCTCAAATCCAACCCTTGACCCCTCAAATCCACCCTCTGAGCCCTCAAATCCACCCTCTGAGCCCTCAAATCCAACCCTTGCCCCTCAAATCCACTCTGTGACCCCTCAAATCCAACCCTTGCTCCTCAAATCCACCCTCTGACCCCTCAAATCCACCCTCTGAGCCCTCAAATCCAACCCTTGACCCCTCAAATCCACCCTCTGAGCCCTCAAATCCAACCCTTGACCCCTCAAATCCACCCTCTGAGCCCTCAAATCCAACCCTTGCCCCTCAAATCCACCCTCTGACCCCTCAAATCCAACCCTTGCCCCTTAAATCCAACCCTTGCCCCTCAAATCCACCCTCTGACCCCTCAAATCCAACCCTTGACCCCTCAAATCCAACCTCTGACCCCTCAAATCCAACCCTTGCCCCCTCAAATGCACCCTCTGAGCCCTCAAATCCACCCTCTGAGCCTTCAAATCCACCCTCTGACCCCTCAAATCCAACCCTTGCCCTCTCAAATCCACCCTCTGACCCCTCAAATCCACCCTCTGAGCCCTCAAATCCACCCTCTGAGCCCTCAAATCCAACCCTTGACCCCTCAAATCCAACCCTTGACCCCTCAAATCCACCCTCCGACCCCTCAAATCCACCCTCCGACCCCTCAAATCCAACCCTTGACCCCTCAAATCCACCCTCTGACCCCTCAAATCCAACCCTTGCCCCTCAAATCCACTGTGACCCCTCAAATCCACCCTCTGAGCCCTCAAATCCACCCTCTGAGCCCTCAAATCCAACCCTTGACCCCTCAAATCCACCCTCTGAGCCCTCAAATCCACCCTCTGACCCCGCAAATCCACCCTCTGACCCCGCAAATCCACCCTCTGACCCCGCAAATCCAACCCTTGCCCCATAAAACACGATGGGAGAACCTCCTGAGGTTCTACAAGGCTCTGAGGACCTGGAAAAGCTGGAGAAATGGGGCTTTGAGAACCTCCTGAGGTTCTACAAGGGAAGAGGGACCTGGAAAAGCTGGAAAAATGGGGCTTTGAGAACCTCCTGAGGTTCTACAAGGCAAGAGGGACCTGGAAAAGCTGGAGAATTAGGGCTTTCAGAACCTCCTGAGGTTCTACAAGGCAAGAGAGACCTGGAAAAGCTGGAGAAATAGAGCTATGAGAACTTCCTGAGGTTCTACAGGGCCAGGAGAACCTGGAAAAGCTGGAGAAGGACCATAAGAAGGAGATGGAGCTGTTGGGACAGGTCCAGAGGAAGCCACAATGATGATGGGAGGGCTGGAGCACCTCCCGTACGAGGCCAGGATGAGAGAGTTGGGGTTCCTGGAGAAGGTTCCGGTTCCCTATTCCTCCTCCTCACCTGCTGCAGGGTCCTTCCCGCCTGGTTGAGGACCTCCGAGTAGACATCTCGGTATTCCCGGATGACTTTCTTCAGGATATCTGCGGGGAGGAGGGCGCTGAGACACGGGACACACAAAGGGAAGGGCTTGGGGGCCTCCAAAGGGCTTGGGGGCATCTCCAATGGGTTTGGGGGCGTCTCCAAAGGGCTCGGGGGCGTCTCCAAAGGGTTTTGGGGAGGTTTCCGAAGGGTCTGGGGGCATCTCCAAAGGGTTTAGGGAGGTTTCCAAAGGGTTTGGGGGTGTCTCCAAGGCTTTGGGGGCATCTCCAAAGGGCTTGGGGGCGTCTCCAAAGGGTTTCGGGAGGTTTCCAGAGGGTTTGGAGGCATCTCCAAAGGGTTTGGGGGCATCTCCAAAGGGCTCAGGGAGGTTTCCAAAGGGTTTGGAGGCATCTCCAAAGGGTTTGAGAGCATCTCCAAAGGGTTTAGGGTCTCCAAAGTCTTTGGGGTGGTTTCCAGAGGGTTTGGGGAGGTTTCCAGAGGGTTTTGGGGTGTCTCCAAAGGGTTTGGGGAGGTTTCCAAAGGGTTTGGGGTCATCTCCAAAGGGTTTGAGGACATCCTCAATGGTTTGGGGGCATTTCCAAAGGGTTTTGGGAGGTTTCCAGAGGGTTTGGAGGCATCTCCAAAGGGTTTGAGGGCATCTCCAAAGGGTTTAGGGTCTCCAAAGCCTTTGGGGTGGTTTCCAGAGGGTTTGGGGAGGTCTCCAAAGGGTCTGGGGGTGTCTCCAAAGGGCTTGGGGGCATCTCCAGAGGGTTCAGGGAGGTTTCCAAAGGGTCTGGGGGCATCTCCAATGGTTTGAGGGCACCTCCAAAGGGTTTAGGGTCTCTAAAGCGTTTGGGGATGTTTCCAAAGGGTTTGGGGGCATCTCCAAAGCTTTTGGGGTCCCCTTTTGCCCCCCTCAACCCACCAGCCCGCTTGATGGGGATCTTCTTCTGGTCCTTGACCAGCAGGAACTGAACGAGCTCGCTGACCTGCGGGGCGGGAAAGGGAAGAAGCGAGTGAAAACGCGGAGATTTGGGAAGGGGAAAAGACGGAGCAGGGGCTGGGCCGGTCCCACCTTCTGGCTGATGTGGTCCGGGGGGCGTCTGGGAAGGCTCCTCGGAGCCTGCGAGGGCGTCGGGGTCAGAGCCAAATCCTCCTCCCCAGCGTCAGCCTGCGGCCCGAAAGGAGAGAGACGCTGCCCAGGGAGGAGGAAAAGGGGAAAAAAGGGGGAAAAGGGAGGAACAGGGGAGGAAAATGGAGGGAAAAAGGGGGAGAGGGAGGGGGAAAGGGGGGAGAGGGAGGGGGAAAGGGGGAGAGGGAGGGGGGAAAGGGGGAGAGGGAGGGGGGAAAGGGGAGAGGGAGGGGGGAAAGGGGAGAGGGAGGGGGGAAAGGGGAGAGGGAGGGGGGAAAGGGGGAGAGGGAGGGGGGAAAGGGGAGAGGGGGGGGAAAGGGGAGGGGGGGGGAAAGGGGGAGAGGGAGGGGGAAAGGGGGAGGGGGGGGGAAAGGGGGAGAGGGAGGGGGGAAGGGGGAGAGGGAGGGGGGAAAGGGGGAGAGGGAGGGGGGAAAGGGGGAGAGGGAGGGGGGAAAGGGGAGAGGGAGGGGGGAAAAGGGGGAGAGGGAGGGGGGAAAGGGGAGAGGGAGGGGGAAAGGGGAAGTGAAGGAAAAAAAGGGGAAAGTGAAGGAAAAAAGGGGGAAGTGAAGGAAAAAAGGGGGAAGTGAAGGAAAAAAGGGGAAGTGAAGGAAAAAAGGGGGGAAGTGAAGGAAAACACGGTGAAAAGTCAAGGAAAAAAGGGGAAAAGTCAAGGAAAAAAGGGGAAAAGTCAAGGAAAAAAGGGGAAAAAGTGAAGGGAAAAAAGGGGAAAAGTGAAGGGAAAAAGGGGAAAGTGAAGGAAAAAAGGGGGAGAGTGAAGGAAAAAAAGGGAAAGTGAAGGGAAAAAAGGGGAAGTGAAGGGAAAAAGGGGAAGTGAAGGGAAAAAGGGGGAAAGTGAAGGAAAAAGGGGGAAAGTGAAGGGAAAAAGGGGGAAAGTGAAGGAAAAAAGGGGAAAAGTCAAGGAAAAAAGGGGGAAGGGAGGAAAAAAGGGGGAGAGTGAAGGAAAAAGGGGAAGAGTGAGGGGAAATAAGGGGGAAAGGAGGAAAATGGGGGAAATAGAGAAAAAAGAGGAAAAGGAAGGGAAAAAGAGAGGGAGGAGAAAAAATAGAGAAGGGAGGGGAAAAATGGGGGGAGGGAGGGAAAAAGGAGGGGAAAGGAGGGAAAAAAGGGGGAAGAGTGTAAGAAAAGGGTTAAAATGGAAGGAAGAGGGAAAGGAGAGGGAAAGGAGAGGGAACGAAGGAGAAGGAGGGAGAAGTGAGAAGGAAAAACGGGGAAAGAAGGGAAGAGGGGACGAAGACTTGGGGAGCAAGAAGGAGAGAAAGAGGGGAGAGGGAGAAGAAGCGGGGAACGAACAGAGAGAGGAAGAAAGAGGGAAAAGGGCTCGGCGGCTCCTGACCTGCGAGGAGCCCAACCCTCTGCTGCGCTTCCTCTGGGACATCGCTTCGGGGCGGGGGGAAGAAGCGCCTGGAGGGCTGAAACCGGACTAAAACCGGGGTGAAACCGGCCCGAAACGCGGCTGAAGCCGGAGTGACGCCGGGCTGGAGCCTCCCCCTTTCCCACCCCCCTCCCCAAGATGGCTGAGGCGCGGCAGCGGCGCACCCAACATGGCGGACACACAGCGCGAGGCGCGCTGCCGCGCTCAAAATGGCGGAACCAGCGTGTCGCACCCAACATGGCGGACACAGAGCGCGAGGCGCGTTGCCGCGCTCAAGATGGCGGAACCAGCGTGTCGCACCCAACATGGCGGACACACCGAGCGAGGCGCGCTGCCGCGCTCAAGATGGCGGAACCAGCGCGTCGCACCCAACATGGCGGACACACAGCGCGAGGCGCGCTGCCGCGCTCAAGATGGCGGAACCAGCGTGTCGCACCCAACATGGCGGACACACCGAGCGAGGCGCGCTGCCGCGCTCAAGATAGTGGAACCAGCGCGTCGCACCCAACATGGCGGACACACAGCGCGAGGCGCGCTGCCGCGCTCAAGATGGCGGCTCCAACGCGCCGCGCCAGACACGGTGGAAACACAGCGAAGCGCGCGCGCTGCCGCACCCAAGATGGCGCCCCCGCCACACCCAAGATGGCGCCGCCCCCCTCTCCCTCAAAAAGGCTCGCAGCGCCCTTACCAAGAGTGCACTTTTTTTATTCCTTTTTTTTTTTTAACTTTTTCTCTCAATTTCGGGGCGGGGGCGGGGGCCGAACCCCCCTCTCCCCGATAATTTAGGGGGGGTTCCCCCTCTCTTCCCCCTCAAACCCCAACACGGAGGGGTGGGGGAACAACCTCCCCTTCCCCCCCCCCCCCAAACTCCAACAGAGCAAAAAGAACCCGGGGACGAGGGGGGAAAAGGGGAAAAACCCCAGAAAAAGAAACCAAAAAACCAAAAAAAACCCCCAAAAAAAAAAAAGCCAACGAAACCAAAAAATATATATATATATTTATAGAGCGGCGGCGGCGCCTACGCCAGCCCGAAGCCCTCGGAGCACTCCTGGATCGCCAGCAGCAGCATCTGCCGCAGCTTCTCGTAGCTCTCGTACGCCGGCAGGTCCAGCTGGTTGAAGCTGGGGGACGCCGGGGGACACGTCACCCCCGGCCCCACAGGGGACGCCGCCCCCAGGGTCCCCAGGTCCCATCCTGGTGTCCCCGTGTCCCCATCCCACCCCCTCGTGTCCCTCTGTCCCCATCCCAGCCTCTCCCGGCCCATCCTGGAGACCCATCTTGGTGTCCTCATGCCTCCATCCCAACCTCTTTGTGTCCCCGTGTCCCCATCCCAGCCTCTCCTGTCCCATCCTGGTGTCCCCATGTCCCATCTTGGTGTCCCCAAGTCCCCATCCCACCCCCTCGTGTCCCTCTGTCCCCTTCCCACCCTCTCCAAACCCATCCTGGTGTCCCCATGTCTCATCCCACCCCCGTCGTGTCCCCGTGTCCCCATCCCAGCCTCTCCCACCCCATCCTGGTGTCCCCATGTCCCATCCTGGTGTCCCCAAGTCTCCATCCCAACCCCTCGTGTCCCCGTGTCTCCATCCCAACCCCTCGTGTCCCCATGTCCCCATCCCAGCCTCTCCCATCCCATCCTGGTGTCCCCAGGTCCCTTCTCGGTGTCCCCGTGTCCCCATCCCACCCCCTCGTGTCCCCGTGTCCCCATCCCAGCCTCTCCCACCCCATCCTGGTGTCCCCGTGTCTCCATCCCACCCCCTCGTGTCCCTCTGTCCTCATCTTCGTTACCCCATCCCCATCTCAACCTGGTGCCACCTCATCTCTGTGTCCCTGCGTCCCATCCTGGTGTCCCCGTGTCTCCATCCCACCCCCTCGTGTCCCCATGTCCCCATCCCAGCCCCTCCCGGCCCATCCTGGTGTCCCCATGTCCCATCTTGGTGTCCCCATGTCTCATCCCACCCCCTCGTGTCCCCGTGTCCCCACCCCAGCCTCTCCTGGCCCATCCCCGTGTCCCATTCCCGTGTCCCCATCCCCGTGTCTCTATCCCAACCTCTTCGTGTCCCCGTGTCCCCATCCCAGCCTCTCCCACCCCATCCTGGTGTCTCCAAGTCCCCATCCCACCCCCTCGTGTCCCCGTGTCCCCATCCCAGCCTCTCCCACCCCATCTTGGTGTTCCCATGTCCCATCCTGGTGTCCCCAAGTCTCCATCCCAACCTCTTCGTGTCCCCATGTCCCCAACCCAGCCTCTCCCGTCCCATCCTGGTGTCCCCAAGTCTCCATCCCAACCCCTCGTGTCCCCGTGTCTCCATCCCAACCTCTTCGTGTCCCCGTGTCCCCATCCCAACCCCTCGTGTCCCTCTGTCCTCATCTTCGTGACCCCATCCCCATCTCAACCTGGTGCCACCTCATCTCTGTGTCCCTGCGTCCCATCCTGGTGTCCCCATGTCCCCATCTTTGCGTCCCCATCCCCATCCTGGTGTCCCCATGTCCCATCCCGATGTCCCCATGTCCCATCCTGGTGTCCCCATGACCCATCCTGATGTCCCCATCCCACCTTTGACGTCCTACCTGATCTCCCAGCATCTCCAACCCCATCCTGGTGTCCCCATGTCCCATCCCAGTGTCCCCATGTCCCATCCTGACGTCCTACCTGATCTCCCAGTGTCCCCATGTCCCCATCCTGGTGTCCCCATGTCCCATCCTGGCATCCCCGTGTCCCATCCTGGTGTCCCCATGTCCCATCCCGATGTCCCCGTGTCCCATCCTGGTGTCTCCCATGTCCCATCCTGGTGTCCCCATGTCCCATCCCGATGTCCCCATGTCCCATCCTGGTGTCCCCATGTCCCATCTTGATGTCCCCACGTCCCATCCTGATGTCCCCATCCCACCTTTGACGTCCTACCTGACCTCCCAGTGCCTCCATCCCCATCCTGGTGTCCCCATGTCCCATCTTGATGTCCCCATGTCCCATCCTGATGTCCCCATGTCCCATCCCAGTGTCCCCATCCCACCTTTGATGTCCTATCTGATCTCCCAGTGCCTCCAACCCCATCCAGGTGTCCCCACGTCCCATCCAGGTGTCCCGTGTCCCCATCCCGATGTCCCCACGTCCCATCCAGGTGTCCCCATGCCCCGTGTCCCCCCCCCCAGGTGTCCCTTGTCCCCCCCGCGGTGTCCCCGCAGGTACCAGGTGTGTGCGGAGGGCAGGCGGTCGGTGGAGCGGTCGTCGCGGTGGATCTGGAACTTCTGGATGCCGTTCATGCCCTCGAGGGCGGCGAAGCCCTGGAGAGGAACCTTGGAGGTGCCCGTCACGAACTGCAGGAACTTGGCGCGGTCGGCCTGGTCGAAGGAGCGCAGGGCGCGCCAGAACCACTGGATCTGAGACCCAAAACCAGCCCCGTGAGATGGTTGGAGGGGGAAAAACCCCCAAAAAGGAGGTTTCTGAGATGTTTTGGGGAGAGAAACTCCAAAAAAGGAGGTTTCTGAGATGTTTTGAGGGGAAAAAAACCCAAAGAAGGAGGTTCTTGAGATGTTCTGGGGAGAGAAACTTCCAAAAAGGAGGTTCTTGAGATGTTTTGAGGGGAAAAAAACCCAAAAAAGGAGGTTCTTGAGATGTTTTGGGGGGAGAAACTTCCAAAAAGGAGGTTCATGAGATGTTTTGAGGGGAGAAACTCCAAAAAGGGAGGTTTTTGAAATGTTTTGGGGGGAGAAACTCCCAAAAAGGAGGTTTTTGAGATGTTTTTGGGGGAGAAACTTCCAAAAAGGAGGTTTTTGAGATGTTTTGGGGAGAGAAACTTCCAAAAAGGAGGTTTTTCAGATGTTTTGAGGGGAAAAAAACCCCAAAAAGGAGGTTCTTGAGATGTTTTGGGGAGAGAAACTCTCCAAAAGGAGGTTATTGAGAAGTTTTGAGGGGGAAAAACCCCCCAAAAGGAGGTTTTTGAGATGTTTTTTGGGGAAAAAACCCCAAAAAAGGAAGTTCTTGAGATGTTTTTGGGGGAGAAACTTCCAAAAAGGAGGTTTCTGAGATGTTTTGGGGGGACAAACTCCCAAAAAGGAGGTTTTTGAGATGTTTTGGGTGGACAAACTCCCAAAAAGGAGGTTTTTGAGATGTTTTGGGGGGACAAACTCCCAAAAAGGAGGTTTTTGAGATGTTTTGGGGGGACAAACTTCCAAAAAGGAGGTTTTTGAGATTTTTGCGGGGAAAAAAAACCAAAAAAGGAGATTCTTGAGATGTTTTGGGGAGAGAAACTCCCAAAAAGGAGATTCTTGAGATGTTTTGGGGAGAGAAACTCCCAAAAAGGAGGTTCTTGAGAAGTTTTGAGGGGGAAAAACCCCCCAAAAGGAGGTTCTTGAGATGTTTTGGGGGGTAAACTCCCAAAAAGGAGGTTTTTGAGATGTTTTGAGGGGAAAAAAACCCAGAAAAGGAGGTTCTTGAGATGTTTTGCAGGGACAAACTCCAAAAAAGGAGGTTTTTGAGATGTTTTTGGGGGACAAACTCCAAAAAAGGTGGGTTTTGAGATGTTTTTTGGGGAAAAAAACCCAAAAAAGGAGGTTTCTGAGATGTTCTGGATGGACAAACTCCCAAAAAGGAGTTTTTTGAGATGTTTTGGGGGGACAAACTCCCTGAAAACGTATTTTTTTTAGGAGTTAAAAGCCTAAAAATGAGTTTTTGATTGATTTTTGGGATGTAACCCCCCAAAATGATGGTTTTTTGGGGTAGAACCTCTCCAAACGGAGTTTTTTGAGGTTCCTTCAGGGTTCTAACTCCCAAAAGGGACATTTTTTGGGGTTTAACCTCCTCAAAATGACGTTTTTTGGAGTTGTAACCCCCCAAAATGACGTTTTTCTAGGTGGAACCTCCCTAAACTGAGCATTTTGAGGGTTTTTTTTTGATTTTAGAGTCTTTTCTTGTGGTTTTTTTTTTATTTTAGAGTCTTTTTTTGTGGGTTTTTTTCGATTTTAGGGTCCTTTTTCGTGTTTTTTTTTATTTTAGGGTCTTTTTTTGTGGTTTTTTTATTTTAGGGTCCTTTTTCTTGTTTTTTATTTATTTTAGGGTCTTTTTTCGTGGTTTTTTTTTGATTTTAGGGTCTTTTTTTGTGTTTTTTTTCATTTTAGGGTCCTTTTTTGTGTTTTTTTCTGATTTTAGGCTCCTTTTTGTGTTTTTTTTTGATTTTAGGGTCCTTTTTTGTGGTTTTTTTTGATTTTAGGGTCCTTTTTCTTGTGTTTTTATTTATTTTAGGGTCCTTTTTTGTGGTTTTTTTTTCAATTTTAGGGTCTTTTTTCATGTTTTTTTTTGATTTTAGGGTCCTTTTTTGGGTTTTTTTTTTGACTTTAGGGTCTTTTTTGTGGGTTTTTCCGCACCTGGATGGAGTTGCCCTGGTACTTGTGGTACTCGGTGTTGGCCTTGAGGTCGTCGATGTCGATGGTCGGCAGCCCCGAGATGAGCAGCTCCAGCTCTTGCTCGGTGAAGATGGAGATGAGGCGCTTGGGGATGATCTCGTAGAAACCCTCCAGGAACGCCGCCAGCTGCTTCCGGATGGCGCCTGAGGGCGGAAAGATCCGGGTCGAGGGGCTGGGCAGGAGGAGAAGCGGCGTCCCCCGCGCCCCGGCCGAGGCCCCCCCCCGGGGCTCACCCGTCATCCGCATCTGGCAGACGAGGTGCACGTACTCCTTCTTGTTCTCCTCCGTCACCAGCACGTTGGCCCCGTTGGGCTTCAGGTCCCGCACCTCGCACACCCCGAACTCCTGCACCTGCGGGAGGCAACGGGGGACACCTCCAGGCCTTGGGGACAACGCCAGGCCTTGGGGGACACCTCCAGGCCTTGGGGACAACGCCAGGCCTTGGGGGACACCTCTAGGCCTTGGGGACACCTCCAGGGCTTGGGGAGACCTCCAGGGCTTGGGGACACCTCCAGGGCTTGGGGGACACCTCTAGGCCTTGGGGACACCTCCAGGCCTTGGGAGACACCTCCAGGCCTTGGGGACACCTCCAGGCCTTGGGGACAACGCCAGGCCTTGGGGACATCTTCAGGGCTTGGGAGACACCTCCAGGCCTTGGGGACATCTTCAGGAGAATGGGGGACACCTCTAGGCCTTGGGGACACCTCTAGGGCTTGGGGACATCTACAGGCCCTTGGGGACATCTTCAGGGCTTGGGGACATCTTCAGGACTTGGGAGACACCTCCAGGCCTTGGGGACATCTTCAGGGCTTGGGGACACCTCTAGGCCTTGGGGACACCTCTAGGCCTTGGGGACAACGCCAGGCCTTGGGGGACACCTCTAGGCCTTGGGAGACACCTCCAGGCCTTGGGGACACCTCTAGGCCTTGGGAGACACCTCCAGGCCTTGGGGACATCTTCAGGACTTGGGAGACACCTCCAGGCCTTGGGGACACCTCCAGGAGAATGGGGGACACCTCTAGGACTTGGGGACATCTCCAGGGCTTGGGGGACACCTCCAGGCCTTGGGGACAACGCCAGGGCTTGGGGGACACCTCTAGGCCTTGGGGACACCTCTAGGCCTTGGGAGACACCTCCAGGCCTTGGGGACATCTCCAGGCCTTGGGGACATCTTCAGGAGAATGGGGGACACCACTAGGCCTTGGGGACACCTCTAGGGCTTGGGGACATCTTCAGGACTTGGGAGACACCTCTAGGGCTTGGGGACATCTTCAGGGCTTGGGGACACCTCCAGGAGAATGGGGGACACCTCTAGGCCCTTGGGGACACCTCCAGGCCTTGGGGACACCTCCAGGAGAATGGGGACACCTCTAGGCCTTGGGGACACCTCTAGGGCTTGGGGACATCTTCAGGACTTGGGAGACACCTCTAGGCCTTGGGGACACCTCCAGGCCTTGGGGACATCTTCAGGAGAATGGGGACACCTCTAGGCCTTGGGGACACCTCCAGGAGAATGGGGGACACCTCTAGGACTTGGGGACATCTCCAGGACTTGGGGACACCTCTAGGCCTTGGGGACACACCCCAGGGACTTGGGGACACCCCAGAAGAAGAGGGGACACCCCAAGGACTTTGGGGGGACACCCCAGGGCTTGGAGGCACCACCAGGGCTCGAAAGGGACATCTCCAGGCCTTGGGGACGAGCCAGGAGAAGAGGGGACACCCCAAGGACTCGGGGGCCCCCCCTCGCACCTCGGTGCTGAAGGTGAGGTCGTAGCCCAGGGTGGAGACGTCGTTCTCCAGCAGGTAGACGAGGCCCTGGTAGAAGTGGTAATCCTCGCTCTCCATGTCCGTGTACCTGGGGGACAGCGGCGGGTTGGGGGGGGACACGGACACCCCCGGGGGGGCTGCACCCCGAAAACGGGGAGCTGCACCCCAAAAAGCAGCTTGGAGACCCCCGTGGAGATGTTCTACAGCTCAAAAAGGAGCTTCAAGACATGTTCTACACCCCAAAAACGAACTTCAAGACCCTCTAGAGATGTTCTACACCCCAAAAACCAGCTTCGAGACACGTTCTACAGCCCAAAAAGGAGCTTGAAGACCCTCTGGAGATGTTCTACACCCCAAAAAGGAAGTTCAACACCCCAAAAACGACCTTGAAGACCTTCTGGAGACGTTCTACAACCCCAAAACCGGCTTCAAGACATGTTCTACAGCCCAAAAATGAGCTTGAAGACCCTCTGGAGATGTTCTACACCCCAAAAACGAGCTTCAAGACACGTTCTACACCCCAAAAACAAGCTCGAAGACCCTCTGGAGACGTTCTACACCCCAAAAACGAGCTTCAAGCCATGTTCTACACCCCAGAAAGGAGCTCCAAGACCTTCTGGAGATGTTCTACACCCCACAAACGAGCTTCAAGACATGCTCTACAGCCCAAAAACGACCTTGAAGACCTTCTGGAGAAGTTCTACACCCCAAAAGTGAGCTTCAAGACATGCTCTACACCCCAAAAACGAGCTTGAAGACCCTAGGAAACGTTCTACACCCCACAAACGAGCTTCAAGACATGTTCTACACCCCACAAACAAGCTTGATGACCTTCTGGAGATGTTCTACACCCCACAAACGAGCTTCAAGACATGTTCTACAGTCCAAAAACGAGCTCCAAGACCCTCTGGAGACGTCCTACACCCCAAAAACGAGCTTCAAGACATGTTCTACCCCCCAGAAAAGAGCTCGAAGACTTTCTGGAGACGTTCTACACTCCAAAAACAAGCTTCAAGACATGTTCTACAGCCCAAAAACGAGCTCCAAGACCCTCTGGACATGTTCTACACCCCAAAAACAAGCTTGAAGACCTTCTGGAGATGTTCTAAAACCTAAATACGAGCTTGAACACCCTCTGGAGACATTCTACAGCCCAAAAATGAGCTTCAAGACATGTTCTACAGCCCAAAAATGAGCTTGATGACCCTCTGGAGATGTTCTACACCCCACTAAACGTGCTTCAAGACAGGTTCTACAGCCCAAAAACAAGCTCCAAGACCACCTGGAGATGTTCTACACCCCAAAAAGAGCCTTCAAGACCTTCTGGACATGTTCTACACCCCAAAAACAAGCTTGAAGACCTTCTGGAGATGTTCTACAGCTCACAAACCAGCTCCAAGCCATGTTCTACACCCCAAAAACGAGCTTGAAGACCTTCTGGAGATGTTCTACAGCCCAAAAACGAGCTCGAAGACCCTCTGGAGATGTTCTACACCCCACAAACGAGCTTCAAGCCATGTTCTACACCCCAGAAAGGAGCTCGAAGACCTTCTGGAGATGTTCTACACCCCAAAAACGAGCTTGAAGACCCTCTGGAGATGTTCTACACCCCACAAACGTGCTTCAAGACATGTTCTACACCCCAAAAACAAGCTCGAAGACCCTCTGGAGATGTTCTACACCCCACAAACGAGCTTCAAGACATGTTCCACAGCCCAAAAACGACCTTGAAGACCCTCTGGAGACGTTCTACACCCCAAAACGAGCTTCAAGCCATGTTCTACACCCCAGAAAGGAGCTCGAAGACCTTCTGGAGATGTTCTACACCCCAAAAACGAGCTTCAAGACATGTTCTACAGCCCAAAAACGAGCTCGAAGACCCTCTGGAGACGTTCTACACCCCAAAAATGAGCTTCAAGACATGTTCTACACCCCAAAAACGAGCTTGAAGACCCTCTGGAGACATTCTACAGCCCAAAAACGAGCTTCAAGACATGCTCTACAGCCCAAAAACGAGCTCGAAGACCCTCTGGAGATGTTCTACAGCCCAAAAAGGAAGTTCAACACCCCAAAAACGAGCTTGAAGACCCTCTGGAGATGTTCTACGACCCAAAAACGAGCTTCAAGACATGTTCTACACCCCAAAAACGAGCTCGAAGACCTTCTGAAGACGTTCTACACCCCAAAAACGAGCTTCAAGACATGTTCTACACCCCAAAAACGAGCTTGAAGACCTTCTGGAGATGTTCTACAACCCACAAATGAGCTTCAAGACATGTTCTACAGCCCAAAAACAAGCTCCAAGACCACCTGGAGATGTTCTACACCCCAAAAACAAGCTTCAAGACATGTTCTACAGCCCAAAAACGAGCTTGAAGACCCTCTGGAGATGTTCTACACCCCACAAACGAGCTTCAAGCCATGTTCTACACCCCAGAAAGGAGCTCGAAGACCTTCTGGAGATGTTCTACACCCCAAAAATGAGCTTCAAGACACGTTCTACACCTCAGAAAGGAGCTTAATGAACTTCTGGAGACGTTCTACACCCCAAAAACGAGCTTCAAGACACGTTCTACAGCCCAAAAACGAGCTTGAAGACCCTCTGGAGGTGTTCTAAAACCTAAATATGAGCTTGAAGACCCTCTTGAGATGTTCTACAACCCCAAAAGGAAGTTCAACACCCCCAAAATGGGCTTCAAAACCCTCTGGAGATGTTCTACAGCCCACAAACGAGCTCCAAGACAGGTTCTGCAGCCCAAAAAAGATCCTGAAGACCCTCTGGAGATGTTCTACACCCCAAAAAGAGCCTTCAAGACCCTCTAGAGCCGTTCTCGGCGCCGAGAAAAGAGGTGGCAACCCCTCCCGGCGGTTCCTACCGGACGGACTTGCCCAGGATGTGTTTGTAGAAGGAGCGGGTGAAGTAGCACTCGAGGAGGCGGTTGTCGTAGACGGCCTTGGCCACGATGCGCCCCACGAATTTGAAGTAGCTGAGGTGGTTGGGGTTGCAGTGGGACGAGGGGTTGATGGTGTAGGTGACGCGGTCGCCGGGCGACGTGCGGAACAGGGCGTACATGGGGTTGAACATCTCCCGCGAGATGATCATGTACCACTCGCGCAGGAGGCCCCCCGCGTCCTGGCCCTCCTCGCCCTCGAAGACGATGTACCTGGGGGGGGCCAAAAAGGGGGTTCGGGGGGGGAAATCGGGGGTTAGAGGGGGAAAATTGGGGGTTTGGGGGGGAAAATTGGGGGTTTGGGGGGGGAAATTGGGGGTTAGAGGGGGAAAATTGGGGGTTTGGGGGGGGAAAATTGGGGGTTGGGGGGGGAAATTGGGGGTTTGGGGGGGAAAATTGGGGGTTAGATGGGGAAAATTGGGGGTTTGTGGGGGAAATTGGGGGTTAGGGGGGGAAAATTGGGGGTTGGGGGGGAAAATTGGGGGTTGGGGGGGGGAAATTGGGGGTTAGGGGGGGAAAATTGGGGGTTAGAGGGGGAAATTGGGGGTTAAGGGGTGAAAATTGGGGGTTGGGGGGGAAATTGGGGGTTGGGGGGGGAAATTGGGGGTTTGGGGGGGAAAATTGGGGGTTAGGGGGGGAAAATTGGGGGTTTGGGGGGGAAATTGGGGGTTGGGGGGGGAAAATTGGGGGTTGGGGGGGAAATTGGGGGTTAGAGGGGGAAATTGGGGGTTCAGGGGGGAAAATTGGGGGTTTGGGGGGGAAAATTGGGGTTATGGGGGGAAAATTGGGGGTTTGGGGGGGAAATTGGGGGTTGGGGGGGAAATTGGGGGTTAGAGGGGGAAAATTAAGGGTTAGAGGGGGAAAATTGGGGGTTAGAGGGGGAAAATTGGGGGTTAGGGGGGGAAAATTGGGGGTTGGGGGGGGAAAATTGGGGGTTAGAGGGGGAAAATTGGGGGTTAGGGGGGAAATTGGGGGTTGGGGGGGAAAATTGGGGGTTAGGGGGGGAAAATTGGGGGTTAGAGGGGGGAAACTGGGGGTTGGGGGGGGAAATTGGGGGTTTGGGGGGGAAAATTGGGGGTTTGGGGGGGAAAATTGGGGGTTTGGGGGGGGAAATTGGGGTTATGGGGGGGAAAATTGGGGGTTAGAGGGGAAAATTGGGGGTTAGAGGGGGGAAACTGGGGGTTGGGGGGGGAAAATTGGGGGTTAAGGGGGGGGTTGGGGGGGAAAATTGGGGGTTAGAGGGGAAAATTGGGTGTTGGGGGGGGAAAATTGGGTGTTTGGGGGGGAAAATTGGGGGTTTGGGGGGGAAATTGGGTTATGGGGGGGGAAAATTGGGGGTTAGAGGGGAAAATTGGGGTTAGAGGGGGAAAATTGGGGTTGAGTGGGGAAAATTGGGGGTTAAGGGGGGAAAATTGGGGGTTGGGGGGAAAAATGGGGGTTAGAGGGGGAAAATTGGGGGTTAGAGGGGGAAAATTGGGGGTTAGAGGGGAAAATTGGGGTTTGGGGGGGGAAATTGGTTATGGGGGGGAAAATTGGGGTTAGAGGGGAAAATTGGGGTTAGAGGGGGAAAATTGGGGTTGAGTGGGGAAAATTGGGGGTTAAGGGGGGAAAATTGGGGGTTGGGGGGGAAAATTGGGGGTTAGGGGGGGAAAATTGGGGTTAGAGGGGAAAATTGGGGGTTTGGGGGGGAAATTGGGGGTTAGGGGGGGAAAATTGGGGGTTAAGGGTGGAAAATGGGGGTTGGGGGGGGAAAATTGGGGGTTAGGGGGGGAAAATTGGGGGTTAGAGGGGAAAATTGGGGGTTTGGGGGGGGAAATTGGGGGTTGGGGGGGAAAATTGGGGGTTGGGGGGGGAAATTGGGGGTTAGAGGGGGAAAATTGGGGGTTGGGGGGGAAATTGGGGGTAGGGGGGGAAATTGGGGGTTAGAGGGAAAATTGGGGGTTAGAGGGGGAAAATTGGGGGTTGGGGGGGAAAATTGGGGGTTAGGGGGGGAAATTGGGGGTTAGGGGGGGAAATTGGGGGTTAGGGGGGGAAATTGGGGGTTGGGGGGGAAAATTGGGGGTTTGGGGGGGAAAATTGGGGGTTAGAGGGGGGAAATTGGGGGTTTGGGGGGGGAAATTGGGGGTTGGGGGGGGAAATTGGGGGTTAGAGGGGGGAAATTGGGGGTTGGGGGGAAAATTGGGGGTTTGGGGGGGGAAATTGGGGGTTTGGGGGGGAAAATTGGGGGTTAGAGGGGGAAATTGGGGGTTGGGGGGGAAAATTGGGGGTTGGGGGAAAATTGGGGGTTAGAGGGGGAAATTGGGGGTTCGGGGGGGGGAAAATTGGGGGTTAGGGGGGGGAAAATTGGGGGTTGGGGGGGGAAATTGGGGGTTGGGGGGAAATTGGGGGTTGGGGGGGAAATTGGGGGTTTGGGGGGGAAATTGGGGTTTTGGGGGGGAAATTGGGGGTTTGGGGGGGGAAATTGGGGGTTTGGGGGGAAAATTGGGGGTTAAGGGGTGACAATTGGGGTTGGGGGGAAAATTGGGGTTTGGGGGGGAAAATTGGGGGTTAGAGGGGGAAAATTGGGGGTTGGGGGGGGAAAATTGGGGGTTGGGGGGGGAAATTGGGGGTTAGAGGGGGAAATTGGGGGTTGGGGGGGAAAATTGGGGGTTAGAGGGGGAAAATTGGGGGTTTGGGGGGGGAAATTGGGGGTTTGGGGGGAAAATTGGGGGTTTGGGGGGGAAATTGGGGGTTAGGGGGGGAAAATTGGGGGGTTTGGGGGGGGAAATTGGGGGTTGGGGGGGGAAACTGGGGGTTAGAGGGGGAAATTGGGGGTTGGGGGGGGGAAATTGGGGGTTGGGGGGGGAAAATTGGGGGTTTGGGGGGGGAAATTGGGGGTTTGGGGGGAAAAATTGGGGGTTTGGGGGGGAAAATTAGGGGTTAGAGGGGGAAAATTGGGGGTTAGAGGGGGGAAAATTGGGGGTTGGGGGGAAAATTGGGGGTTGGGGGGGAAAATTGGGGGTTATGGGGTGAAAATTGGGGGTTGGGGGGGGAAATTGGGGGTTAGAGGGGGAAAATTGGGGGTAAGGGGGGGGAAAATTGGGGTTAGGGGGGAAAATTGGGGATTGGGGAGGGTTTGGGAGTGAAAATTAGGGGCTGGAGGGGGTTTGGGGGTGATTCGGTGGGTTAGGGGGGTGAAAGTTGGGGGCTGGAGGGTGTTTTAGGGGGTTGGGGGGGAAAATTGGGGGTTAAGGGGTGAAAATGGGGGGGCTGGGGGAGTTTGAGGGTGAAAATTGGGGACTGGGGGGGTTTAGGGGGTGTTTTAGGGGGTTGGGGGGTGAAAATTGGGGACTGGGGGGGGTTTAGGGGGTGATTTGGGGGGGAAAGTTTGGGGCTGGAGGGTGTTTTAAGGGGTTTGGGGGTGAAAATTGGGGCTTGGGGGGGAAAATTGGGGACTGGGGAGGGTTTGGGGGTGAAAATTAGGGGCTGGAGGGGGTTTGGGGGTGATTCGGTGGGTTAGGGGGGTGAAAGTTGGGGGCTGGAGGGTGTTTTAGGGGGTTGGGGGGGAAAACTGGGGGGCTGGGGGTGAAAATTTGGGACTTGGGGGGGTTTGGGGGGTTAGGGAGGTGAAAATTGGGGACTAGGAGGGGTTAGGGGGTGAAAAGTGGGGGCTGGGGGGGGTTTGGGGGTGAAAAGTGGGGGCTGAGGGTGTTTTGAGGGGTTGGGGGGTGAAAACTGAGGGCTGGGGGGGAAAATTGGGGGCTGGAGGGGTTTGGGGGGTGAAAATTGGGGGCTGGGGGGCTTAGGGGTGAAAATTGGGGCCTGGGGGCAAAAACTGGGGGTTAGGGGGTGTTTTTGGGGGGCTGGGGGGTGTTTTGAGGGGAAAGCGGGGTGAAAATTGGGGTCTGGGGGTAAAAATTGGGGGCTGGGGGGGGTGTTTTGGGGGCTGGGGAGGGAATTGGATGCTCAGAAGGAAAAATTTGGGGGGCTGAGGGGGTTTTGGGGGGGGCTGGAGGCAAAATTTGGGGCTTGGGTGGGGGAATGGGATGGGGGGAGGATAAATCTTGGGGGGCTGGGGTGAAAATGGGGGATCCCAGAGGAAAAATGGGGGCCTGAGGGGGGTTTTGAGGGAGAAAATGGGGGACTGGAAGGTGTTTGGAGGGATTTAGAGGCAAAAATGGAGGCCTGGAAGAGGTTGGGGGGGGGGGGGGCGGGTTTGAAGGCCCCTGTGGGGGGTCCCTGAAAATCTCGGGGTGCCCGTTTTGGGGTTGGGGGGGCCCCTCACAGGCGGTTCTTCATCTCCTCGGGGGATTTGCGGTGCAGCTCGCGGTACGAGTCCTCGAAGACGTGGTCGCGGCGGACGTGGACGGCCATGTCCTCCTTGCGCAGCCCCTCGTCCAGCCGCTCCAGCTCCTGCCTGAAGTACCTAAAGGGGGAACCCCCCAAAAAAAAAAAAGGGGGTTCAGAGGCAATTTGGGGGACCCCCCCATCTTTTTTGATCCCTCCTCGAGGGCCCCGGGACGTGCTTGCGCTTGACGTCGAAGTCGAGGACGCGGATGTAGTCGACGAGGACGGCGAAGGGGCCATCGGCCAGGTGGGTCGTGGATTGGCGCAGGATCTGGTTCAGCACCGTCCGGTGGGTCTCTAAGAAATTAATTAGATCCATTAATTAAAAAAAAAAAAGCAGTTTTAGGGGTGTTTGCTTGAAATTTGGGGTCCCCCCCCAGGTTAAGAAGTAGAGGCCTGCAAAAAGGTTAAGTGCCGCCACCCCAAAGGCCTCAAATCCACTCCCAGAGCCCCAAAATCTCTTCCCCACGCGCCAAATCGCCTCCTAACGCCCCCAAATCGCCTCTCAGCACCCCAAAATCCCCGTCCCACCCCAAAATCCACCCCCCCAGCACCCCAAATCCTCTTCTCACCTCCCCAAATCCCCTCCCAACGCCCCCAAATCCCCTCCTAATGCCCCAAAATCCCCTCCCAGCACCCCGAAATTCCCCCTCAATGCCCCAAAATCCCCTCTCAACACCCCCAAATCCCTTTCTCCCCCCCAAAATCTCCTCCCAACACCCCCAAATCCCCTCCCAACACCCCCAAATCCCCTCTCAGCACCCCAAATCCCCCTTTCACCTCTCCAAATCCCCTCCCAACACCCCCAAATCCCTTTCTCACCCCCAAAATCTCCTTCCAACACCCCCAAATCCCCTCCCAACACCCCACAAGCCCCTCCCAACACCCCCAAATCCTATTCTCAGCCCCAAAACCCCCTCCCAACACCCCCAAATCCCCTTCTAACCTGCCAGACCCCCCCAAATCCCCTCCCAACACCCCAAAAATCCCCTCCCAACACCCCAAAACCCTTTCTCACCCCCAAAATCCCCTCCCAACACCCCCGAATCACCTTCTAACCCCACAAATCCCACTCCAACACCCCAAATCCCCTTTTCACCCCTCAAAATCCCCTCCCAACACCCCCAAATCCCCTCCCAACACCCTCAAATCCCCTTCAAACCTGCCAGACCCCCCAAAATCCCCTCCCAACACCCCCAAATCCCTTTCTCCCCCCCAAAATCTCCTCCCAACACCCCCAAATCCCTTTCTCACCCCCAAAATCTCCTCCCAACACCCCCAAATCCCCTCCCAACACCCCCAAATCCCCTTCTAACCCACCAGACCCCCCCAAATCCCCTCAAAATCCCCAAAATTCCCCTCTCAACACCCCAAATCCCCTTCCTGCTCCTAAAAATCCCCTCCTAACGCCCCAAAATCCCCTCCCAACACCCCAAAATCCCCTCTCAACACCCCCAAATCCCCTTCTAACCCCACAAATCCCACTCCAACACCCCAAATCCCCTTTTCACCCCTCAAAATCCCCTCCCAAAGCCCCCAAATCCCCTCCCAACACCCCCAAATCACCTTCTAACCCCACAAATCCCCTTTTCACCCCTCAAAATCCTCTCCCAAGCCCCCCAAATCCCCTCCCAACCCCCAAATCCCCTCTCAGCACCCCAAATCCCCCTTTCACCTCTCAAATCCCCTCCCAACACCCCCAAATCCCTTCCCAACGCCCCCAAATCCCCTCCCAACACCCCCAAATCCCTTCCCAACGCCCCCAAATCCCCTCCCAACGCCCCCAAATCACTTCCCAACGCCCCCAAATCCCCTCTCAGCACCCCAAATCCCCCTTTCACCTCTCCAAATCCCCTCCCAAAGCCCCCAAATCCCCTCCCATCACCCCCAAATCCCCTTCTAAGCCCCCAAATCCCACTCCAACACCCCCAAATCCCCTCCCAACACCCCCAAATCCCCTCTCAGCACCCCAAATCCCCCTTTCACTTCTCCAAATCCCCTCCCAACCCCCCCAAACCCCCTTCCAACACCCCCAAATCACTTCCCAACACCCCCAAATCCCCTCCCAGCACCCCAAATCCCCCTTTCACCTCTCCAAATCCCCTCCCAACACCCCCAAATCCCCTCCCAACACCCCCAAATCACTTCCCAACACCCCTAAATCCCCCTTTCACCTCTCCAAATCCCCTCCCAACACCCCCAAATCCCCTTCTAACACCCCAAATACCCTCCCAACACCCCCAAATCCCCTCCCAACACCCCCAAATGCCCTCCCAACACCCCCAAATCCCCTCTCAGCACCCCCAAATCCCCTTTTCACCCCTCAAAATCCCTTTCCAAAGCCCCCAAATCCCCTCCCAACACCCCCTAGTCACTTCCCAACACCCCCAAATCCCCTCTCAGCACCCCAAATCCCCCTTTCACCTCTCCAAATCCCCTCCCATCACCCCCAAATCCCCTCCCATCACCCCCAAATCCCCTTCTAACCCCCGAAATCCCCTCCCATCACCCCCAAATCCCCTTCTAAGCCCCCAAATCCCACTCCAACACCCCCAAATCACTTCCCAACCCCCCCAAATCCCCTCCCAGCCCCCCCAAACCCTGCTCCTCACCGGCGAAGCGCAGGAATTTCTGGGTGTCGGGGGGCAGGCTGGCCGAGATGTGCATGGCCGAGGGCTCCCGGGAGAAGAAGGGGTCGAGGGAGGAGGGGGTGGCCGGGGTGAGGGGCGCGGGGGACAGCGGGGGGGGCTCGTCCTTGATGTGAGCCAGCTGGCTCTCCCGCGTGTCCCGCACGGGGGGTTTGCTCTCCCGCTCCGTGGCGTGGACCAGGAAAAACGCCTCCACCGCCGGCTGGAGCACTGCGGGAAGGGAAACGAAGGGTTAAAAGGGAAGGGGAGGGGGGAGGAAAGGGGCTGGAGCGAAAGGAAAATGGGGAATAAGGGGTTAAAGCTAAAGGAAACGGGGAAATAAGGGGTTAAAGCTAAAGGAAACCAGGAAATAAGGGGTTAAAGCTAAAGGAAACCGGGAAATAAGGGGTTAAAGGTAAGAGAAATGAGGAAATAAGGGGCTAAAAGTAAAGGAGAGGGGGAAATAAGGGGTTAAAATGAAAGGGAAATGGGAAATAAGGGGTTAAAAGTAAAGGGAAGGGGGAAATAAGGGGTTAAAATTAAAGGAAAAGGGGAAATAAGGGGCTAAAAGTAAAGGGAAGGGGGAAATAAGGGGTTGAAATCAAAGGGAAGGGGGAAATAAGGAGTTAAAAGGAAAGGAAAGGGGGAAATAAGGGGCTAAAAGCAAAGGGAAGGGGGAAATAAGGGGTTGAAATTAAAGAAAAGGGGTTAAAGTTAAAGGAAAGGGGAAAATAAGGGGTTAAAAGGAAAAGAAAGGGGGAAATAAAGGGTTGAAATTAAAGGAAAGGGGAAAATAAGGGTTTAAAATTAAAGGAAAGGGGAAATAAGGGGTTAAAAGTAAAGGGAAGGGGGAAATAAGGGGCTAAAAGTAAAGGGAAGGGGGAAATAAGGGGGTAAAAGTAAAGGAAACGGGGAAATAAGGGGCTAAAAGTAAAGGGAAGAGGGAAATAAGGGGGTAAAAGTAAAGGGAAGGGGAAATAAGGGGGTAAAAGGAAAGGGAAGGGGAAATAAGGGGTTAAAAGTAAAGGAAACAGGGAAATAAAGGGTTAAAAGTAAAGGAGAGTGGGGAAAAAGGGGTTAAAGCTAAAGGAAACTAGGAAATAAGGGGTTAAAAGTAAAGGGAAGGGGGAAATAAGGGATTAAAAGTAAAGGAGAGAGGGAAATAAGGGGTTAAAAGGAAAGGAAAGGGGGAAATAAAGGGTTGGAATTAAAGAAAAGGGGGAAATAAGGGATTAAAATTAAAGGAAAGGGGAAATAAGGGGTTAAAAGTAAAGGAAAGGGGAAATAAGGGGTTGAAATCAAAGGGAAGGGGGAAATAAGGAGTTAAAAGGAAAGGAAAGGGGGAAATAAGGGGTTAAAAGTAAAGGGAAGGGGAAACAAGGGATTGAAATTAAAGGAAATGGGAAATAAGGGGCTAAAAGTAAAGGGAAGGTGGAAATAAGGGGTTGAAATTAAAGAAAAGGGGTTAAAGTTAAAGGAAAGGGGAAAATAAGGGGTTAAAATTAAAGGAAAGAGGGAAACAAGGGGTTAAAATTAAAGGAAAAAGGGGAAATAAGGGGTTGAAATGAAAGGAGTTAAAGGAAACAGGGACATAAGGGGTTAAAAGTAAAGGAAACAGGGAAATAAGGGATTAAAGTTAAAGGAAGAGGGGGAAAAGGGGTTAAAGGAAAGGGGTTTTGGGGACCCCCCCGAGGGTTTTGGGGACCCCTAAAGCACAGGGGGAGCCCCAAATTAATGGGGGGGGTGTGTAAAGTGAGGGTGGCGGGGACACCCCAAAAAGCGGAGGGTACCCCGAAGATGCAGGGATGCTGAGCCCCAGCGGTTTGGGGACCCCCTGAGGACCTTCGGGACCCCCCGAAGGTCTTGGGGACCCCCTGAGGGCCTTAGGGACCCCCCTAAATAAGAGGGGGAGCCCCAAATGAATGGGGGGACCCCAAAAAGCTGCGGGGATGCCGAGTGGGGCTGAGCCCCAGTGATGGGGTTGGGGGGGGGTGTTGGTTTGGGGACCCCCTGAGGGCCTTGGGGATCCCCTGAGGGCCTTGGGGACCCCCTGAAGGTCTTGGGGATCCCCTGAGGGCCTTGGGGACCCCCCTAAATAAGAGGGGGAGCCCCAAATGAATGGGGGGACCCCAAAAAGCTGCGGGGATGCCAGGTAGAGCTGATCCCCAGTGATGGGGTTGGGAGGGGGGGTTGGTTTGGGGACCCCCTGAGGGCCTTGGGGACCCCTCGAAGGTCTTGGGGACCCCCTGAAGGTCTTGGGGACCCCCCTAAATAACAGGGGGAGCCCCAAATGAATGGGGGGACCCCAAAAAGCTGCGGGGATGCCAGGTGGAGCTGAGCCCCAGTGATGGGGTTGGGAGGGGGGGTTGGTTTGGGGACCCCCTGAGGGCCTTGGGGAACCCCTGAAGGTCTTGGGGACCCCCCTAAATAAGAGGGGGAGCCCCAAATGAATGGGGGGACCCCAAAAAGCTGCGGGGATGCTGAGTGGAGCTGAGCCCCAGTGATGGGGTTGGGGGGGGGGTTGGTTTGGGGACCCCCTGAGGGCCTTGGGGATCCCCTGAGGGCCTTGGGGACCCCCTGAAGGTCTTGGGGACCCCCTGAGGGCCTTGGGGACCCTCCTAAATAAGAGGGGGAGCCCCAAATGAATGGGGGGACCCCAAAAAGCTGCGGGGATGCTGAGTGGAGCTGAGCCCCAGTGATGGGGGGGGGAGGGTGTTGGTTTGGGGACCCCCCTAAATAACAGGGGACCCCCCTAAATCCCAAGGAGGGACCCCTAAATCCCAGGGGGGACCCCAAAATCACAGGGGGGACCCCTAAATCACAGGGGGGACCCCTAAACCACAGGGGATCCTCGACGTTTACAAGGGATCTGGAAGCGCTAAGGGGGAAATGGGGATATTGGTGGGGGGGGGCTGGATTTTGGGGTGCCGGGGGGGGGTTTTGGGGTGCCGGGGAGGTTTTTTTGGGGTGCTGGGGACTCACCGAGGACGGCGTGTTGGTCGTGGGACTCCTCGAGCTCCTTGAGACACTCGCCCAGCATGTCCCAGAGCTCGTCGAGCACGAGCTGCTCGCTCAGCAGGGGCAGCTCGGGGGGGCGCTCGTCACGCTCCCCCCCAGCCGGCGGCGCCTCCGGACCTGAAGGGGAGGGGGGGGAACAGGGGGGACCCCCCCGACCAGTTCAAACCAGTCCCGGACTGGGAGCAGCGCCAGTTGGTTCGATATCAAACCCACCCCCCGAGCTCAAGGTGGGGCTGGGTCCTTACTGGGATAAACTGGGGGGGCTAGATGGGGTCTAAGTGGGGGGTTGTGAAAGGGTTAATGGCTCTAACACCCCCCCAGTTCCCAGTTCTACCCATCCCAGACCAGTATAAACTGGGAGCAGCACCAGTTGGTTCCATAGAGAACCCACCCTGAGCCCAGAGTCCTTACTGGGATAAACTGGGGGGGCTAGATGGGGTCTAACTGGTTGGTTTGGGGGGGGTTAACTGGTTTAACAGCCCCCAACTCCCAGTTCAACCATCCCAGACCAGTATAAACCGGGAGCAGCACCAGTTAGAGCGATACCGAACCCACCCTGAGCCCAGAGTCCTTACTGGGATAAACTGGGGGGGCTAGATGGGGTCTAACTGGTTGGTCTGGGGGGGTTAACTGGTTTAACAGCCCCCAACTCCCAGTTCAACCCATCCCAGACCAGTATAAACTGGGAGCAGCACCAGTTGGTTCGATATCGAACCCACCCCGAGCTCAAGGCGGGGCTGGGTCCTTACTGGGATAAACTGGGGGGGCTAGATGGGGTCTAAGTGGGTGGTTGTGAAAGGGTTAATGGCTCTAACACCCCCCCGATTCCCAGTTCTACCCATCCCAGACCAGTATAAACTGGGAGCAGCACCAGTTGGTTCCATAGAGAAGCCACCCTGAGCCCAGAGTCCTTACTGGGATAAACTGGGGGGGCTAGATGGGGTCGAACTGGCTGGTTGTGAAAGGGTTAATGGCTTTAACACCCCCCAATTCCCAGTTCAACCCATCCCAGACCAGTATAAACTGGGAGCAGCACCAGTTGGTTCGATATCGAACCCACCCCGAGCTCAAGGTGGGGCTGGGTCCTTACTGGGATAAACTGGGGGGGCTAGATGGGGTCTAACTGGTTGGTTTGGGGGGGGTTAACTGGTTTAACACCCCCCAACTCCCAGTTCTACCCATCCCAGACCAGTATAAACTGGGAGCAGCACCAGTAGGTTCGATATCGAACCCACCCTGAGCTCAGAGTCCTTACTGGGATAAACTGGGGGGGCTGAATGGGGTCTAACTGGTTGGTTTGGGGGGGGTTAACTGGTTTAACAGCCCCCAACTCCCAGTTCAACCCATCCCAGACCAGTATAAACTGGGAGCAGCACCAGTCGGTTCGATATCGAACCCACCCCGAGCTCAAGGCGGGGCTGGGTCCTTACTGGGATAAACTGGGGGGGCTGAATGGGGTCGAACTGGCTGGTTGTGAAAGGGTTAATTGCTTTAACACTCCCCAATTCCCAGTTCAACCCATCCCAGACCAGTATAAACTGGGAGCAGCACCAGTAGGTTCGATATTGAACCCACCCCGAGCTCAAGGCGGGGCTGGGTCCTTACTGGGATAAACTGGGGGGGCTAAATGGGGTCGAACTGGCTGGTTGTGAAAGGGTTAATGGCTCTAACACCCCCCCAATTCCCAGTTCAACCCATCCCAGACCAGTATAAACTGGGAGCAGCACCAGTTAGAGCGAGACCGAACCCACCCTGAGCCCAGAGTCCTTACTGGGATAAACTGGGGGGGCTGAATGGGGTCTAACTGGTTGGTTTGGGGGGGTTAACTGGTTTAACAGCCCCCAGTTCCCAGTTCAACCCACCCCAGACCAGTATAAACTGGGAGCAGCACCAGTTGGTTCCATAGAGAACCCACCCTGAGCCCAGAGTCCTTACTGGGATAAACTGGGGGGGCTAGATGGGGCCTAAGTGGGTGGTTTATACTGGTTTATACTGGTTTATACTGGTTTATAGTGGTTTATAGTGGTTTATAATGGTTTATACTGGTTTGTAGTGGTTTGTAGGGGTCGGCGGTCTCACCCAGGGCCGGGGGGTCCTGCGGGGCGGGCGAGGGCTGGTCCACGTCCATGGGAGACTCGTCGCGCCGGGGGGCGGCGTCCGGGGGGGCCTCCGACTGCGGGGGGGGGGGACACGGTGAGGAGGGGGAGGGGGGGAAGGGGAGGAGGAGGAGGAGGAAGAGGAGGAGGAGGAGGAAGAAAAAGAGGATGAAGAACAGGAGGAGGATGAAGAAGAGGAGGAAGATGAAGAAGAGGAGGATGAAGAAGAGGAGGAGGATGAAGGAAAGGAGGAGGATGAAGAGGAGGAGGAGGAAGAGGAGGAGGAAGAAGAGGAGGAAGAAGAAGAAGAGGAGGATGAAGAAGAGGAGGAGGATGAAGAGGAGGAGGATGAAGAGGAGAAGGATGAAGAAGAGAAGGAGGATGAAAAAGAGGAGGAGGATAAAAAAGAGGAGGAGGATGAAGAAAAGGAGGAGGATGAAGAAAGGAGGAGGAGGAAGAGGATGAAGAAAAGGAGGAGGAGGAAGAGGAGGAGGAAGAAGAGGAGGAGGAGGAGGAAGAGGAGGAGGAGGAAGAAGAGGAGGAGGAGGAAGAGGAGGAGGAGAAAGAGGAGGAGGAGGATGAAGAAAAGGAGGAGGATGAAGAAGAGGAGGAGGATGAAGAAGAGGATGAAGAAAAGGAGGAAGATGAAGAGAGGAGGAGGATGAAGAAAAGGAGGAGGATGAAGAGAGGAGGAGGACGAAGAAGAGGAGGAGGACGAAGAAGAGGATGAAGAAAAGGAGGAGGATGAAGAGAGGAGGAGGATGAAGAGGAGGAGGATGAAGAGAGGAGGAGGATGAAGAAGAGGATGAAAAGAGGAGGAGGAGGAAGAAAGGAGGATGAAGAAAAGGAGGAGGATGAAGAAGAGGATGAAGAAAAGGAGGAGGATGAAGAGAGGAGGAGGATGAAGAGGAGGAGGATGAAGAGAGGAGGAAGATGAAGAAGAGGAGGAGAATGAAGAAAAGGAGGATGAAAAGAGGAGGAGGATGAAGAAAAGGAGGATGAAAAGAGGAGGAGGAGGAAGAAAAGGAGGAGGATGAAGAAGAGGATGAAGAAAAGGAGGAGAATGAAGAAGAGGATGAAGAAGAGGAGGAGGATGAAGAGAGGAGGAAGATGAAGAAGAGGAGGAGGATGAAGAAAAGAAGGAGGAGGAGGAAGAAAGGAGGAGGATGAAGAAAAGGAAGATGAAGAAAAGGAGGAGGAAGAGGAGGAGGAGGAAGAAAAGGAGGAGGAAGAGGAGGAGGAGGAAGAAAAGGAGGAGGAAGAAGAGGAGGAGGATGAAGAGGAGGAGGAGGATGAAGAGGAGGAAGAGAATGAAGAGAGGATGATGAAGAGGAGAAGGGGAGGATGAAGAGGATGAGGAGGGTGAAGAGGGGATGAAGAGGAGAAAGAGAGGAGGATGAAGCAGAGGAGAGGAGGGGGATGAGAGGAGAAAGAGGAGAGGATGAAGAGGAGGAGGAAGAGGAGGAGGAAGAGGATGGAGACGAGGAGGAGGAAGAGGAGAAAGAAGAATGAAAAGGAGAAGAGGAGGAGGAGGAGAAAGAGGAGGATGAAGAAAAGGGTAAAGAGGACGAGGATGAAGATGAGGAGAAGAGGATGAAGAAGAGGAAGAGTAGAATGAAGAAAAGGGTAAAGAGAAGGAAGATGAAGAGGAGGAGCAGAGGAGGAAGAGGAGGATGAAGAGAAGAAAGAAGGAAGATGAAGAGGAGAAAAGAGGAGGAAGAGGAGGAGGAGGATGAAGGAATGGAGGATGAAGAGGAGGAGAGAATGAAAAGGAGAAAGAGGAGGATGAAGAGGAGAAAGAGAATGAAGAAGATGAATGAGGAGGATGAAGAAGAGAAACAAGATGAAGAAGAAAAAGAGGAAGAAGAGGAGAAAGAGGATGAAGAAAAGGGTAAAGAGAAAGACGATGAAGAAGAGGAGGAGCAGAGGAGGAAGAGGAGAGGAGGAGGAAGAGGAGAGGAGGACGAAGAGGAGGAGGCTCCAGAAGGAGAAAAGCCACGAGGGGAATGGGGCGAGAGGAGAAAGAGGAAGAGGAGGAAGAGAAGGAAGAGAAGGAGGAGGAAGAGGAAGAGGAGGAGGAGGGAAGGAAAAGGAGAAGGAAGAGAAGGAAGAGGAGAAAGAGAAGAGGATGAAGAGGAGGAGAGGAGAATGATGAAAAAAAGGGTAAAGAGGAGGAGGATGAAGAAGAGGAAGAGAAGAGGATGGAGAGGAGAAAGAGAAGGAGGAAGAGGCAGCAGAGGAGATGAAGAGGAGGAGGAAGAAGAGAAGGAGGAGAAAGAGAGGAGGATGGAGAGAAGAAAGAAAGAAGAGGAGGAGGAAGAGGAGGATGAAGAAGAGGCAGAGAAGAGGATGGAGAGGAGAAAGGGAAGGAGAAAGAGAAGGAGGAAGAGAAGCAAGAAGAGGAGGAAGAGAAAGAGGAGGAGAATGAAGAGAGAAGGATGAAGAAGAGAAGAGGATGGAGAGGAGAAAGAGAAGGAGGAAGAGAGGAGGATGGAGAGGAGGAGGAAGAGGAGGAGGAAAAGGAAGAGAGGAGGATGGAGAGGAGGAGGAAGAGGAGGAGAAAGAGAGAAGGATGAAGAGAAGGAAGAGAAGATGATGGAGAGAAGAAAGAGAAGGAGGAAGAGGAGGAGGAAGAGGAAGAGAGGAGGAGGAAGAAGAAGAAGAGGAGGAGAAAGAGAGAAGGATGAAGAAGAGGAAAAGAAGAGGATGGAGAGGAGAAAGAAAAGGAGGAAGAGAAGGAGGAAAAGGAAGAGAGGAGGATGGAGAGGAGGAGGAAGAAGAGGAAGAGGAGGAGAAAGAGAGAAGGATGAAGAAGAGGAAGAGAGGAGGATGGAGAGGAGAAAGAGGAGGAGGAAGAGGAGGAAGAAGAGGAGGAGGAAGAGGAAGAGAGGAGGATGGAGAGGAGGAGGAAGAAGAGGAAGAGGAGAAGACAGAGGAGGATGAAGAGAAGGAAGAGAAGGAGGAGAAGGAACGGAAGGAGGAGGAGGAGAAAGAGAAGGAGGAAAAGGAGGAAGAGGAGGAGAAAGAGAGAAGGATGAAGAAGAGGAAGAGAGGAGAATGGAGAGGAGGAAGAGGAGGAGGAAAAGGAAAAGAGGAGGATGGAGAGGAGGAGGAAGAGGAGGAGAAAGAGAGAAGAATGAAGAGAAGGAAGAGAAGACGAAGAGGAGGAGGAAGAGAAAGAAGAGAAGGAGGAAGAGGAAAAGGAGGAAGAGGAAAAGGAGGAAGAGGAAAAGGAGGAAGAGAAGAGGAAGAGGAAGAGGAAGTGGGAAGCAGGTGGGGGTGCTAACCGTGTGCGCGTGCTGCGGCCGCCGGCCCCGCTGCCCGTCACGTACCATTTGGATGATGGCGTCGGCCTCGGCCTCCAGCTGCCGCACGGCCGCCTGGATGCTGCCCGCCGCCCCCAGGGCCCCGGCGCCTGCGGGGGGGACACACGGACACGTTCGAGGGGGCCCAAACCCCCCGCGAAAGGGGCTCAAAATCGGGGTCCCCCAGCCCCGCGGCCCCCCCCCCCCCCCTTTTTACCGAGGCGGCCGGCCTGCTTGGCTTTCTTGTGGGCGCGGCGGGTGTCGTCGCGGAGCTGGATGATGACCTGGAGGACGCGGAGGAAGAAGCGCTGGGTGGAGGTTTTGGAGGTGAGGACGGACATGGAGGGCAGCTGCAGCTCCCGCCCGCCCAGCGCGCGCTTCTGCGAGGCCACGATCACCACGCTCTCCGCCGTGTCGAACCTGAGTGGGGGGGGGAGAGACAGAGAGAGAGAGAGCGGGGCGTCAGTAGGGACCAGAGTGAACGGCAAGATTCCAGCCCCAAAACCAGGATTTCAGCCTCAAAATCAGGATTTCGGACCCAAATCCCAGGATTTCAGAGCCAAATCCCCAAATTCAGCCCCCTAAACCCAGGATTCCAGACCCTAATCCCAAGATTGCAGCCCCCAAACCCAGGATTCCAGCCCCAAACCCAGGATTCAGCCCCCTAAAGCCAGGATTCCAGACCCTAATCTCAGGAATCCAGCCCCTAATCCAAAGATTTCAGACCCTAAACCCAAGATTTCAGCCCCTAAACCCAGGATTCCAGCCCCAAATCTCACGAATACAAATCCTAATCCCAAGATTCAGCCCCCAAACCCAGGATTCCAGACCCTAATCCCAAGATTTCAGACCCTAAAGCCAGGATTCCAGCCCCAAACCCAGGATTTCAGACCCTAATCCCAAGATTTCAGATCCTAAACCCAGGATTCCAGCCCCAAACCCAGGATTTCAGCCCCAAATCTCAGGAGTCCAGACCCTAATCCCAAGATGCAGCCCCCAAACCCAGGATTCCAGACCCTAATCCCAAGATTTCAGACCCTAAACCCAGGATTCCAGCCCCAAACCCAGGATTTCAGCCCCAAATCTCAGGAGTCCAGACCCTAATCCCAAGATGCAGCCCCCAAACCCAGGATTCCAGACCCTAATCCCAAGATTTCAGACCCTAAACCCAGGATTCCAGCCCCAAACCCAGGATTTCAGACCCAAATCTCACGAATACAAATCCTAATCCCAAGATTCAGCCCCCAAACCCAGGATTCCAGACCCAATCCCAAGATTTCAGACTCTAAAACCAGGATTTCAGCCCCAAATCTCACAAATACAAATCCTAATCCCAAGATTCAGCCCCCAAACCCAGGATGCCAGACCCTAATCCCAAGATTTCAGACCCTAAACCCAGGATTCCAGCCCCTAATCCCAAAATTCAGCCCCCAAATCTCAGGAGTCCAGACCCTAATCCCAAGATTCAGCCCCCAAACCCAGGATTCCAGCCCCAAAACCAGGATTTCAGCCCCAAATCTCACAAATACAGATCCTAATCCCCAAGATTCAGCCCCCAAACCCAGGATTCCAGACCCTAAACCCAGGATTCCAGCCCCAAACCCAGGATTCCAGCCCCAAATCTCACGAATACAAATCCTAATCCCAAGATTCAGCCCCCAAACCCAGGATTCCAGACCCTAATCCCAAGATTTCAGACCCTAAACCCAGGATTCCAGCCCCTAATCCCAAGATTTCAGCCCCAAATCTCAGGAGTCCAGACCCTAATCCCAAAATTTCAGATCCTAAACCCAGGATTTCAGACCCAAATCCCAAAATTCAGCCCCCAAACCCAGGATTCCAGACCCTAAACCCAGGATTCCAGACCCTAATCCCAAGATTTCAGACCCTAAACCCAGGATTCCAGCCCCAAACCCAGGATTTCAGACCCTAATCCCAAGATTTCAGATCCTAAACCCAGGATTCCAGCCCCAAACCCAGGATTTCAGCCCCAAATCTCAGGAGTCCAGACCCTAATCCCAAGATGCAGCCCCCAAACCCAGGATTCCAGACCCTAATCCCAGGATTTCAGACCCTAAACCCAGGATTCCAGCCCCTAATCCCAAGATTTCAGACCCAAATCCCAGGATTCCAGCCCCAAACCCAGGATTCCAGCCCCAAATCTCAGGAATCCACATCCTAATCCCAAGATTCAGCCCCCAAACGCAGGATTCCAGACCCTAATCCCAAGATTTCAGACCCTAAACCCAGGATTCCCGCCCCAAACCCAGGATTCCAGTCCCAAATCCCAAAATTCAGCCCCCTAAACCCAGGATTCCAGCCCCAATCCCAGGATTTCAGCCCCAAATCTCAGGAATCCAGAGCCTACTCCAAGGATTCAGCCCCTAAACCCAAGATTCCAGCCCCCAATCCTGAGATTCAGTCCCGAATCCCAAAATTCAACCCCAAATCCCAAAATTCAGCCTCCAATCCCAAAACTCCAGCCCCTAAACCCAGGATTCCAGCCCCCAAGACAAGGATTCCAGCCCCTAATCCCAAGATTCAGCACCGAACTCCAAAATTCAGCCCCTAAACCCAAGATTCCAGCCTCAAATCCCAAAATTCAGCCCCTAAATCCAGGATTCCAGCCTCAAATCCCAAAATTCAGCCCCTAAATCCAGGATTCCAGCCCCTAATCCCAAAATTCAGCCCCTAAATCCAGGATTCCAGCCCCCAATCCCAAAATTCAGCCCCTAAATCCAGGATTCCAGCCCCTAATCCCAAAATTCAGCCCCTAAATCCAGGATTTCAGCCCCCAATCCCAAAATTCAGCCCCTAAATCCAGGATTCCAGCCCCTAATCCCAAGATTGCAGCTCCTAATCCCAGGATTCCAGCCTCAAGGGTTTTAACACTAGGAGCAAGAGTTATCAGTAGGTTCCAGAGTGAACGACGGGGACGAGAACCCTCAGTAGGTTCCAGAGTGAACGACGAGGACAAGAACCCTCAGTAGGTTCCAGAGTGAACAACGAGGACCAGAACCCTCAGTAGGTTCCAGAGTGAACGATGGGGACGAGAACCCTCAGTAGGTTCCAGAGTGAACGACGAGGACGAGAACCCTCAGTAGGTTCCAGAGTGAACGTCGGGGGGCACTCACCGGCTCTGCATCTTGCCCTTGAGCTTGGCGCTGGGCGGCTGCTCCTCGGGGAGCCCCTCGGGCGAGGGGGCCTCGCTCTGCGCCCTCCGCTGCTGCTCCAGGTTGTACTCGCGCAGCTCGGCCAGGAGGGTCCCTGGGGGGGTGGTCACAACGCGGTTTGTGCCCTCAAAACAGCTCAAAAACCTCCTTTTTTGGGAGTTTATCCACCCAAAACATCTCAAAAACCTCCTTTTTGGGGGTTTATCCACCCAAAACATCTCAAAAACCTCCTTTTTCGGAGTTTGTTGCCCCAAAACACCTCAAAAACACCTCAAAAACCTCCTTTTTGAGAGTTTAACCACCCAAAACATCTCAAAAACCTCCTTTTTGAGAGTTTGTCCACCCAAAACATCTCAAAAACCTCCTCTTTGGGAGTTTCTCCACCCAAAACATCTCAAAAACCTCCTTTTTTGGAGTTTGTTGCCCCAAAACACCTCAAAAACACCTCAAAAACCTTTTTGGAGTTTATCCACCCAAAACACCTCAAAAACCTCCTTTTTGGGAGTTTCTCCACCCAAAACATCTCAAGAACCTCCTTTTTTGGCGTTTCTCCCCCCAGAACATCTCAAGAACCTCCTTTTTTGGTTTTTTTTCCCCAAAAAACATCTCAAAAACCTCCTTTTTGAGAGTTTGTCCCCCCAAAACATCTCAAGAACCTCCTTTTTGGGAGTTTCTCCCCCCAGAACATCTCAAGAACCTCCTTTTTCGGAGTTTCTCCCCCCAAAACATCTCAAGAACCTCATTTTTTGGCATTTGTCCTCACAGAACCTCCAAACTCCCCCCCAAAAACCCCTCAAGACTCCAAAAAAATCCCTCAAAACCCCCAAAAATTCCACCAAGTGCCCCAAACTGACCGATTTGCCGGCACAGGGACCCCCCGAGGTGCCGGGCGCCGCTGAGCAGCAGCCGCAGGACCGTGTCCCGCGTGGCCCCATCGCCCCTCGAGAGCTGCAGGAGCACGTTGGCCGCGTCCTCCAGCCCCTCCTCGGAGCACGAGTGCGACGTCAGCACCTGCGAGGCGGGAAAAAAGGTAAATCCAGACCTCCGAATCCCAGAATTCCAGCCCCAAGACCAGGATTCCAGACTCTGACCTCAAAATTCAGCCCCTAAATCCAAGATTTCAGACCCTAATCTCAAAATTCAGACCCTAAACCCAAGATTTCAGACCCTAATCTCAAAATTCAGACCTTAAACCCAAGATTTCAGACCCTAATCTCAAAATTCAGACCCTAATACCAGGATTCCAGACCCTAATCTCAAAATTCAGACCCGAAACCCAAGATTTCAGACCCTAATCTCAAAATTCAGACCCTAAACCCAAGATTTCAGACCCTAATCTCAAAATTCAGCCCTTAAATCCAAGATTTCAGACCCTAATCTCAAAATTCAGACCCTAAATCCAAGATTTCAGACCCTAATCTCAAAATTCAGACCCTAATACCACGATTCCAGACCCTAATCTCAAAATTCAGACCCTAAACCCAAGATTTCAGACCCTAATCTCGAAATTCAGCCCCTAATACCAGGATTCCAGACCCTAATCTCAAAGTTCAGACCCTAAACCCAAGACTTCAGACCCTAATCTCAAAATTCAGCCCCTAATACCAGGATTCCAGACCCTAATCTCAAAAATCAGACCCGAAACCCAAGATTTCAGACCCTAATCTCAAAATTCAGACCCGAAACCCAAGATTTCAGACCCTAATCTCAAAATTCAGACCCTAATACCAGGATTCCAGACCCTAATCTCAAAATTCAGACCCTAATACCAGGATTCCAGACCCTAATCTCGAAATTCAGACCCTAAACCCAAGATTTCAGACCCTAATCTCAAAATTCAGACCCTAAACCCAAGATTTCAGACCCTAATCTCGAAATTCAGACCTGAAACCCAAGATTTCAGACCCTAATCTCAAAATTCAGCCCCGAAACCCAAGATTTCAGACCCTAATCTTGAAATTCAGACCCTAAACCCAAGATTCCAGACCCTAATCTCAAAATTCAGACCCTAATACCAGGATTCCAGACCCTAATCTCGAAATTCAGACCCTAAACCCAAGATTTCAGACCCTAATCCCAAGATTCCAGGCCCCAAACCCAGGATTCCAGCCCCAATCTCAAAATTCAGCCCCTAAACCCAAGATTCCAGCCCCCAACCCTAAAATTCAGCACAGAATACCAAAATTCAGCCCCTAATCTCAGGATTCCAGCCCCAATCCCAGGATTTCAGACCCTAATCCCAGGATTCCAGCCCCAATCCCAGGATGTCAACCCCTAATCTCAGGATTCCAGCCCTAATTCCAGGATTTCAGCCCCTAATCTCTGGATTCCAGCCCCAATCCCAGGATTTCAGCCCCTAATCTCAGGATTCCAGCCCCAATCCCAGGATTCCAGCCCCTAATCCCAGGATTCCAGCCCCAATCCCAGGATTCCAGCCCCTAATCTCAGGATTCCAGCCCCTCAGCCCAGGAACTGAGCTCTCAAGCTCAGGATTCAGGCCCCCAACCCACTTTTCCAGCCCCTAATCCCAGTTTTCCACCCCCAATCCCACTTCTCCAGCCCCCAATCCCGCTTTTCCAGCCCCTAATCCCCGTTTTCCACCCGATAATCCCTCTTTTCCTCACCTCCACGGAGAGCTGGAGCTGGCTCTCGGTGAGCCCGGTTGCCGCCATGCGGGGGTCGCAGCCGCCCCCCTCGGGTCCCTTTCCCGGGGATTTGGTGCTCCGGGCGGGAGCTGGAGGGGGACACACAGCGGGATTAGGGCTCCCTGGCCCCGTTCCCATCCTAATCCCCGTCCTCTAATCCCAATCCGCAGCCCTGGCCCCCTCCCTCCATCCCGTCTCCATCCCAATCCCTGTTTTCATTCCAACATTGACAATCCCAATCCAAGCCGCGGCCCCAACTCTGCGGCCCCACGCCCCTTAATCCCAATCCCTGTGCCCCAACCTCTCCCATTCCTCCTCCTCATCCCAATCCCGTCCCCTCCTCATCCCTAATCCCACCCCAATCCCAAATCCATCCCCATCCCAATCCTATCCCTGATCCCATCCCCTCCTCATCCCAATCCCATCCCCTCCTCATCCCAAATCCCACCCCAATCCCATCTCCATCCCAATCTCATCCCAAATCCATCCCCAATCCCAATCCCTCCTCATCCCAATCCCATCCCCTCCTCATCCCCAATCCCAATCCCTCCTCATCCTCAATCCCAATCCCTCCTCATCCCAATCCCATCCCCTCCTCACCCCAATCCCACCCCCTCCTCATCCTCAATCCCATCCCCAATCCCATCCCCTCCTCATCCCAATCCCATCCCCTCCTCACCCTAATCCCATCCCTGATCCCAACCCCTCTTCATCCCAATCCCATCCTCTCCTCATCCCTAATCCCATCCCCAATCCCAACCCTTCTCATCCCCAATCCCATCCCCACTTCATCCCAATCCCATCCCTGATCCCAACCCCAATCCCATCCTCTCCTCATCCCCAATCCCAACCCTCATCCCCTCCTCATCCCAATCCCATCCTCTCCTCATCCCCAATCCCATCCCCTCCTCACCCCAATCCCATCCCCTCCTCACCCCAATCCCATCCCTGATCCCAATCCCATCCCCTCCTCATCCCATCCCCAATCCCTCCTCATCCCAATCCCAACCCCTCTTCATCCCTAATCCCAACCCTTCTTCATCCCAATCCCATCCTCTCCTCATCCCTAATCCCATCCCCAATCCCAACCCTTCTCATCCCCAATCCCATCCCCACTTCATCCCAATCCCATCCCTGATCCCAACCCCAATCCCATCCTCTCCTCATCCCCAATCCCAACCCTCATCCCCTCCTCACCCCAATCCCATCCTCTCCTCATCCCCAATCCCATCCCCTCCTCATCCCCAATCCCATCCCCTCCTCATCCCCAATCCCAATCCCTCCTCATCCCCAATCCCAATCCCTCCTCATCCCCAATCCCATCCCCTCCTCATCCCCAATCCCATCCTCTCCTAATCCCTAATCCCATCCCCTCCTCATCCCAATCCCATCCTCTCCTCATCCCAATCCCATCCCCTCCTCATCCCAATCCCAATCCCTCCTCATCCCCAATCCCATCCCCTCCTCATCCCTAATCCCATCCCCAATCCCAATCCCTCCTCACCCCAATCCCATCCCCTCCTCACCCCAATCCCAATCCCTCCTCATCCCAATCCCACCCCCATCCCATCCGTGTCCCTCTCCCACCTCCCGCTCCGTTATTCCCCTGGCTGGGGGGGGGGCTGGCAGGCGCCGCTCCGCTCGCCGCTCCCGTTGCTGCTCCCGCCCCGGCTCCCGCTCCGGCTCCGGCCCCGGCTCCGGCGGCGTTCTCGGTGGCTTTTCCGCCCTCGGGCAGGGCGATGGAGATGAGGGAGAGGAGGCGCAGGAGCTTCTCGGTGAGGAGGGCGCTGCGGCGGATGACGCCGTGCGACAGCATGTTCATCAGCTGCCCCAGCGGAGACGCCTCCAAACCCAGCGCCGAGGCCTCCGGCTCGGGGCCTCCGGCTCCGGCTCCGGCTTTGGCCGAGCTCTTCCCCTTCCGGCTCACGTTCATGTTGTCCAGTTTCACCAGGAGGTCCCAGAAATCCGTGGAGAGCGAGGAGGAGGAGGAGGAGGACGATTGCGATGGAGGAGGAGGAGGAGGAGCGGAGGAAGGAGGAGGAGGAGGAGGTGGAGGTGGAGGAGGTGGTGGAGGAGGAGGAGGGGGAGGAGGAGGAGGAGGAGCAGGGGGGGTTTGGGGGGGGGGGACAGGGGCTCCCAGCGGATTTCGGGGGGCCGCGCTCACGCTCGGGCTCGGCCGTGGGGTCGCGCCCGCGCTGCTGGGTGAAGTGGCTGGGAAAGACCTGGAAAAAACGGGAAAAAATGGGAAAAAACGGGTTAAAAAGGAGGGAAACGGGGTTAAAAACAAAATGGGGGAGACACCCAACCCCCCCCCACCCCGAAAGAGGCACTGAACGCACCCCCAAAACCCTCACGCGCCCCTCAAATTGCCCTCAGGAGCGGCCTAAACGGCTCAATCCCAAAAAATCCACCCCAGGAGGTCCCCGAGCATCTCGATCAACCCCAAATCCCCCCTCAGGAGCCCCCAAACTGCTCCATCCCCCCAAATCCCCCTCAGGAGGCCCCAAAACTCCTCTGATCGACCCCCAAACCCCCCTCAGGAGCCCCCAAACTGCTCCATCCCCCCAAAATCCCCCTCAGGAGGCCCCAAAACTCCTCGGATTGACCCCAAATCCCCCCTCAGGAGCCCCCAAACTGCTCCATCCCCCCAAATCCCCCTCAGGAGGCCCCAAAACTCCTCTGATCGACCCCCAAACCCCCCTCAGGAGCCCCCAAACTGCTCCATCCCCCCAAAATCCCCCTCAGGAGGCCCCAAAACTCCTCGGATTGACCCCAAATCCCCCCTCAGGAGCCCCCAAACTGCTCCATCCCCCCAAAATCCCCCTCAGGAGACCCCAAAACTCCTCTGATCGACCCCAAATCCCCCCTCAGGAGCCCCCAAACTGCTCCATCCCCCCCAAATCCCCCTCAGGAGGCCCCAAAACTCCTCTATCAACCCCAAATCCCCCCTCAGGAGCCCCCAAACTGCTCCATCCCCCCAAAATCCCCCTCAGGAGGCCCCAAAACTCCTCAGATCGACCCCAAATCCCCCCTCAGGAGCCCCCAAACTGCTCCATTCCCGCAAATCCCCCTCAGGAGGCCCCAAAACTCCTCTGATCGACCCCAAATGCCCCCTCGGGAGCCCCCAAACTGCTCCATCCCCCCAAAATCCCCCTCAGGAGCCCCCAAACTGCTCCATCCCCCCAAAATCCCCCTCAGGAGGCCCCAAAACTCCTCTCATCAACCCCAAATCCCCCCTCAGGAGCCCCCAAACTGCTCCATCCCCCCAAATCCCCCTCAGGAGACCCCAAAACTCCTCGGATCGACCCCAAATCCCCCCTCAGGAGCCCCCAAACTGCTCCATCCCCCCAAAATCCCCCTCAGGAGGCCCCAAAACTCCTCGGATTGACCCCAAATCCCCCCTCAGGAGCCCCCAAACTGCTCCATCTCCCCAAAATCCCCCTCAGGGGTCCCCAAAATCCCTCTGATCGACCCCCAAACCCCCCTCAGGAGCCCCCAAACTGCTCCATCCCCCCAAAATCCCCCTCAGGAGGCCCCAAAACTCCTCGGATCGACCCCAAATCCCCCCTCAGGAGCCCCCAAACTGCTCCATCCCCCCAAATCCCCCTCAAGGGTCCCCAAAACTCCTCTCATCAACCCCAAATCCCCCCTCAGGAGCCCCCAAACTGCCCGATTCCCCCAAATCCCCCTCAGGAGGCCCCAAAACTCCTCGGATCGACCCCAAATCCCCCCTCAGGACCCCCCAAACTGCTCCATCCCCCCAAAATCCCCCTCAGGAGGCCCCAAAACTCCTCGGATCGACCCCAAATCCCCCCTCAGGAGCCCCCAAACTGCTCCATCCCCCCAAAATCCCCCTCAGGAGGCCCCAAAACTCCTCGGATCGACCCCAAATCCCCCCTCAGGACCCCCCAAACTGCTCCATCCCCCCAAATCCCCCTCAGGAGGCCCCAAAACTCCTCGGATCGACCCCAAATCCCCCCTCAGGACCCCCCAAACTGCTCCATCCCCCCAAAATCCCCCTCAGGAGGCCCCAAAACTCCTCGGATCGACCCCAAATCCCCCCTCAGGAGCCCCCAAACTGCTCCATCCCCCCAAAATCCCCCTCAGGAGGCCCCAAAACTCCTCGGATCGACCCCAAATCCCCCCTCAGGAGCCCCCAAACTGCTCCATCCCCCCCAAATCCCCCTCAGGAGGCCCCAAAACTCCTCGGATCGACCCCAAATCCCCCCTCAGGACCCCCCAAACTGCTCCATCCCCCCAAAATCCCCCTCAGGAGGCCCCAAAACTCCTCGGATCGACCCCAAATCCCCCCTCAGGAGCCCCCAAACTGCTCCATCCCCCCAAAATCCCCCTCAGGAGGCCCCAAAACTCCTCGGATCGACCCCAAATCCCCCCTCAGGAGCCCCCAAACTGCTCCATCCCCCCAAAATCCCCCTCAGGAGACCCCAAAACTCCTCTCATCAACCCCAAATCCCCCCTCAGGAGCCCCGAAACTGCCTGATCCCCCCAAATCCCCCCTCAGGAGCCCCCAAACTGCTCCATCCCCCCCATATCCCCCTCAGGAGGCCCCAAATCTCCTCTATCAACCCCAAATCCCCCCTCAGGAGCCCCCAAACTGCCCGATCCCCCCAAAATCCCCCTCAGGAGACCCCAAAACTCCTCGGATCGACCCCAAATCCCCCCTCAGGACCCCCCAAACTGCTCCATCCCCCCAAATCCCCCCTCAGGAGGCCCCAAAACTCCTCTCATCAACCCCAAATCCCCCCTCAGGAGCCCCCAAACTGCTCCATCCCCCCAAAATCCCCCTCAGGAGACCCCAAAACTCCTCGGATCCCCCAAATCCCCCCTCAGGAGCCCCCAAACTGCCCGATCCCCCCAAAATCCCCCTCAGGAGGCCCCAAAACTCCTCTGATCGACCCCAAATCCCCCCTCAGGAGCCCCCAAACTGCTCCATCCCCCCCAAATCCCCCTCAGGAGGCCCCAAAACTCCTCGGATCGACCCCAAATCCCCCCTCAGGAGCCCCCAAACTGCTCCATCCCCCCCAAATCCCCCTCAGGAGACCCCAAAACTCCTCTCATCAACCCCAAATCCCCCCTCAGGAGCCCCCAAACTGCTCCATCCCCCCAAAATCCCCCTCAGGAGCCCCCAAACTGCTCCATCCCCCCAAAATCCCCCTCAGGAGGCCCCAACACCCCTCTGATCAACCCCAAATCCCCCCTCAGGAACCCCCAAACTGCTCCATCCCCCCAAATCCCCCTCAGGAGCCCCCAAACTGCTTCATCCCCCCCAAATTCCTCTCAGGAGCCCCCCAAACTCCTCGGATCGACCCCAAATTCCTCTCAGGAGCCCCCCAAACTCCTCGGATCGACCTCAAATTCCTCTCAGGAGGCCCCAAAACTCCTCGGATCGACCCCAAATTCCTCTCAGGAGCCCCCCAAACTCCTCGGATCGACCCCAAATTCCTCTCAGGAGCCCCCCAAACTCCTCGGATCGACCCCAAATTCCTCTCAGGAGCCCCCCAACCTCCTCGGATCGACCCCAAATTCCTCTCAGGAGCCCCCCAACCTCCTCGGATCGACCCCAAATTCCTCTCAGGAGGCCCCAAAACTCCTCGGATCGACCCCAAATTCCTCTCAGGAGCCCCCCAACCTCCTCGGATCGACCCCAAATTCCTCTCAGGAGCCCCCCAACCTCCTCGGATCGACCCCAAATTCCTCTCAGGAGGCCCCAAAACTCCTCGGATCGACCCCAAATTCCTCTCAGGAGCCCCCCAACCTCCTCGGATCGACCCCAAATTCCTCTCAGGAGCCCCCCAACCTCCTCGGATCGACCCCAAATTCCTCTCAGGAGCCCCCCAACCTCCTCGGATCGACCCCAAATTCCTCTCAGGAGGCCCCAAAACTCCTCGGATCGACCCCAAATTCCTCTCAGGAGCCCCCCAAACTCCTCGGATTGACCCCAAATTCCTCTCAGGAGCCCCCCAAACTCCTCGGATCGACCCCAAATTCCTCTCAGGAGGCCCCAAAACTCCTCGGATCGACCCCAAATTCCTCTCAGGAGCCCCCCAAACTCCTCGGATCGACACCAAATTCCTCTCAGGAGGCCCCAAAACTCCTTGGATCGACCCCAAATTCCTCTCAGGAGCCCCCCAAACTTCTCGGATCGACCCCAAATTCCTCTCAGGAGCCCCCCAAACTTCTCGGATCGACCCCAAATTCCTCTCAGGAGCCCCCCAAACTCCTTGGATCGACCCCAAATTCCTCTCAGGAGCCCCCCAACCTCCTCGGATCGATCCCCAACCCTCTGGGAGGCCCCCCAAGACCTTGGCCAGCTGGATGAGGGTGTCCAGGACGTGTCGGCAGACGACGGGGGCGGCCTGGGGGTGGATGTGAACGGCGGAGCCGGCGGCAGCTCCGTGTTTCTCCGTGTGTTTGCGTCCCGGGACGCGTTGGATCTGGAAGATGTTGGTCCGACACCCCAGGGCGGCGTCCATGGACACGGAAAGCCAGGAAAGTTGCCCGGAACTCCGAGCTTCCACTCGATGTAATAAATCCAACCCCCTCGTCTCCCCGGAGGCCGAGGAGGAAGCGTTGGCGGCTCTTCCGCTCGCCCGCCGAGGCCTTTCCTCGCTTCCCGGCGCCCCGCGAGGAGCCTCCAGGCACAACTCGCTCTCGCTGCTCCGCTGGAGGATGGAGAGGAGGCTGCGGACGACCCAGCCGCGCGTGGGAGCGTGGTAGCAGAGGTTCCGCAGGACGCGGTGCAGCCGGCTCGTGTTCAGTTTGGGTTCGTCCACGAAGAGCAGCACCAGGAGGCACGAAAGGGCTTCGTGGTCCAACAACAAGCGGCCGCGGAGGCGTAAGAGGCTGTCCACGCTGCTGCCCGACGGCCTGGAAGCAGAAATCGGGTTAAAAACGAGGCCTGGAAGTGGAAATCAGCTTAAAATCGAGGCCCGGAAGCGGAAATTAGCTTAAAATCGAGGCCTGGGAGCAAAAATTTGCTTCAAATTGAGGCCTGGAAGTGGAAATTAGCTTAAAAACGAGGCCCGGAAGCAGAAATTAGCTTAAAAACAAGACCTGGAAGCAGATATTGGGTTAAAAACTAGGCCCGGAAGTGGAAATTAGCTTAAAATCGAGGCCTGGAAGCAAAAATTAGCTTAAAAACGAGGCCCGCAAGCGAAAATCAGCTAAAAAATGAGGCCCAGAAGTGGAAATTAGCTTAAAAATGAGGCTTGGAAGCGGAAATTAGCTTTAAAAAGAGACCCAGAAGCGGAAATCAACTTTAAAAAGAGACCTGGAAGCAGCAATTAGCTTAAAAATGAGGCCTGGAAGCAGAAATTAGCTTAAAAACGAGGCCCAGAAGCAAAAATTAGCTTAAAATCAATGCCCAGAAGTGGAAATTAGCTTAAAAATGAGGCCCAGAAGCAGAAATTAGCTTAAAAACAAGGCCTGGAAGCAGAAATTAGCTTAAATACAAAGCCCAAAAGCAGAAATCAGTTTAAAATTGAGGCCTGGAAGCGGAAATTAGCTTAAAAACAAGGCCCAAAAGCAGAAATCAGCTTAAAATTGAGGCCTGGAAGCGGAAATTAGCTTAAAAACGAGGCCTGGAAGTGAAAATTAGCTTAAAAATGAGGCCTGGAAGCGGAAATTAGCTTAAAAACGAGGCCTGGAAGCGAAAATTAGCTTAAAATCGATGCCCAGAAGCGGAAATTAGCTTAAAAACGAGGCCTGGAAGCGAAAATTAGCTTAAAATCGATGCCCAGAAGCGGAAATTAGCTTAAAAACGAGGCCTGGAAGCAGAAATCAGCTTTAAAAAGAGACCCTGAAGCGGAAATCAGCTTTAAAACAAGGCCTGGAAGTGGAAATTAGCTTAAAAACGAGGCCTGGAAGCAGAAATTAGCTTAAAAACGAGGCCCAGAAGCAGAAATTAGCTTAAAAACAAGGCCCGGAAGAGAAAGTTAGCTTAAAATCGAGGCCCAGAGGCGGAAATTAGCTTAAAAACAAGGCCTGGAAGCGGAAATTAGCTTAAAAACGAGGCCCGGGAGCAAAAATTAGCTTCAAATCGAGGCCTGGAAGTGGAAATAAGCTTAAACCCGAGGCCCGGAAGGGGAAATTAACTTAAAATCAAGGCTTGGAAGCGGAAATTAGCTTAAAAACAAGGCCCAGAAACTGAAATTAGCTTAAAATCTAGGCCTGGAAGCGGAAATCAGCTTAAAAACCAGGCCCAGAAGCAGAAATTAGCTTAAAATCGAGACCTAGAAGAGAAAATTAGCTTAAAAACGAGGCCTGGCAGCAGAAATTGGGTTAAAAACTAGGCCTGGAAGTGGAAATTAGCTTAAAATAGATGCCTGGAAGCGGAAATTAGCTTAAAAACGAGGCCTGGAAGCAGAAATTAGCTTAAAAATGAGGCCTGGAAGCGGAAATTAGCTTAAAAACAAGGCCTGGAAGCGGAAATTAGATTAAAAACAAGGCCTGGAAGCGGAAATTAGCTTAAAAACGAGGCCCGGGAGCAAAAATTAGCTTCAAATCGAGGCCTGGAAGTGGAAATTAGCTTAAAAACAAGGCCCGGAAGCAGAAATCAGCTTAAAATCGATGCCCAGAAGCGGAAATGACCTTAAAAATGAGGCCTGGAAGTGGAAATTAGCTTAAAAATGAGGCCTGGAAGCAGAAATCAGCTTTAAAATGAGGCCCGGGAGTGAAAACTAGCTTAAAAATGAGGCCCAGAAGCAGCAATTAGCTTAAAAACGAGGCCCGGAAGCGAAAATTAGCTTCAAACCGAGGCTAAAAGTTAAGGATTTTGTGGTTTTGGGGTTCTGAGGGTACCTGCTGTGGCTGCTGCTGCCCCCCATGTGGAAGGTGCCTCCGCGCTGCACGGCCAGGCGCGTGTACTGAACGCCGCGGTTCCCGCTCAGCCGGCTGGTGAAGGCTGCGGGGAGAGGGGCAGCCAGAACAAAGGGGGGTCAGGAGGGGATTTGGGGGGTCAGGAGGGGATTTTGGGGGGGTTAGGAGGGGATTTGGGGGGTTAAGAGGGGATTTGGGGGGTTAGGAGGGGATTTGAGGGGGCTGAGAGGGGATCTGGGGGGGTTAAGAGGGGATTTGGGGGGTTAGGAGGGGATTTGGGGGGGCTGAGAGGGGATCTGGGGGGGTTAAGAGGGGATTTGGGGGGTTAGGAGGGGATTTGGGGGGACTGGGGGGGATTTGGGGGTGTTAAGAGGGGATTTGGGGGAGTTAAGAGGGGATTTGGGGCGGTTAAGAAGGGATTTGGGGGGCTGGGAGGGGATTTGGGGGGGTTAAGAGGGGATTTGGGGGGTTAGGAGGGGATTTGGGGGGCTGGGAAGGGATTTGGGGGGGTTAAGAGGGGATTTGGGGGGCTGGGAGGGCACCTGGGGGCATTAAGAGGGGATTTGGGGGTGTTAAGAGGGGATCTGGGGGGGTTAAGAGGGGATCTGGGGGGGTTAAGAGGGGATTTGGGGGGGTTAAGGGGGATTTGGGGGGTTAGAAGGGGATTTGAGGGTGCTGGGAGGGGATTTGGGGAGCTGGAAGGATATTTGGGGGGGTTAAGAGGGGATTTGGGGGTGTTAAGAGGGGATCTGGGGGGGTTAAGAGGGGATTTGGGGGGGTTAAGAGGGGATTTGGGGGGGTTAAGGGGGATTTGGGGGGTTAGGAGGGGATTTGAGGGGGCTGGGAGGGGATTTGGGGAGCTGGAAGGATATTTGGGGGGGTTAAGAGGGGATTTGGGGGTGTTAAGAGGGGATCTGGGGGGGTTAAGAGGGGATTTGGGGGGGTTAAGAGGGGATTTGGGGGGGTTAAGGGGGATTTGGGGGGTTAGGAGGGGATTTGAGGGGGCTGGGAGGGGATTTGGGGAGCTGGAAGGATATTTGCGGGGGTTAAGAGGGGATTTGGGGGGGCTGGGAGAGGATTTGGGGGGTTAGGAATGGATTTTGGGGAGTCAAGGGAGGATTTTCTGGATTAAGAGCGGATTTTGAGGAGTCAGAAGAAGATTTTGAGGCTTCAGGAGCAGATTTTGAGGAGTAAGAAGAGGATTTCGAGGAGTCGAGAGAGGATTTTAGGGATCAGGAGGGGATTTTAGGGAATCAGGACGGGATAGAAGGAGTCAGAAGGGGGTTTTGGAGGCTCAGAAGGGGCTAGGAGAAATGAAAAGAGGATTTTGAGGGGTCAGGAGAAGATTTTGGGGAGTCAAGAGAGGATTTGGGGGAGTCAAGAGAGAATTTTGAGGAGTCAAGAGAGGATTTTCTGGATTAAGAGTGGATTTCGAGGAGTCAGAAGAGGTTTTTGGGGAGTCAAGAGAGGATTTTGGGGAGTCAAGAGAGGATTTTATGGATGAAAAGCGGATTTCAAGGAGTCAGAAGAGGATTTCGAGGAGTCAGAAGAGGATTTCGAGGAGTCGAGAGAGGATGTTGAGGAGTTAAGAGAGGATTTTCTGGATTACGAGAGGATTTTAAGGAGTCAGAGAGGATTTTGGGGAGTCAAAGAGAGGATTTTGAGGAGTCAAGAGAGGATTTTGGGGCGTCAAGAGAGGATTTTGTGGATGAAAAGCAGATTTTGAGGAGTCAGAAGAGGATTTTGAGGAGTCGAGAGAGGATTTTATAGATGAAGAGCAGATTTTGAGGAGTCAGAAGAGGATTTTGAGGAGTCGAGAGAGGATTTTGGGGAGTCAAGAGAAGATTTTGAGGAGTCAAGAGAGGATTTTGGGGAGTCAAGAGAGGATTTTATGGATGAAAAGCAGATTTTGAGGAGTCAGAAGAGGATTTCGAGGAGTCGAGAGAGGATGTTGAGGAGTCAAGAGAGGATTTTATGGATGAAAAGCGGATTTCGAGGAGTCAGAAGAGGATTTCGAGGAGTCGAGAGAGGATGTTGAGGAGTCAAGAGAGGATTTTATGGATTACGAGCGGATTTTGAGGAGTCAGAGAGGATTTTGAGGAGTCAGAGAGGATTTTGGGAAGTCAAGAGAGGATTTTGGGGAGTCAAGAGAGGATTTTGGGGAGTCAAGAGAGGATTTTATGGATGAAAAGCGGATTTTGAGGAGTCAGAAGAGGATTTTGAGGAGTCAAGAGAGGATTTTGGGGAGTCAAGAGAGGATTTTATGGATGAAAAGCAGATTTTGAGGAGTCAGAAGAGGATTTCGAGGAGTCGAGAGAGGATTTTGGGGAGTCAAGAGAGGATTTTATGGATTAAGAGCGGATTTTGAGGAGTCAGAAAAGGATTTTGAGGAGTCAGAAGAGGATTTTGAGGAGTCAAGAGAGGATTCTGGGGAGTCAAGAGAGGATTTTATGGATGAAAAGCAGATTTTGAGGAGTCAGAAGAGGATTTCGAGGAGTCGAGAGAGGATTTCGAGGAGTCGAGAGAGGATTTCGAGGAGTCCAGAGAGGATGTTGAGGAGTCCAGAGAGGATTTTCTGGATTACGAGAGGATTTTGGGGAGTCGAGAGAGGATTTTGGGGAGTCAAGAGAGGATTTTGAGGAGGCAAGAGAGGATTTTGGGGAGTCAAGAGAGAATTTTATGGATGAAAAGCGGATTTCGAGGAGTCAGAAGAGGATTTTGAGGAGTCAGAAGAGGATTTCGAGGAGTCGAGAGAGGATGTTGAGGAGTCAAGAGAGGATTTTCTGGATTACGAGCGGATTTTGAGGAGTCAGAGAGGATTTTGGGGAGTCAAGAGAGGATTTTCTGGATTACGAGCGGATTTTGAGGAGTCAGAGGAAGATTTTAGGGCGTCAGGAGGGGACTGTGAGGAGTCCGAAGAGGATTTGGAGGAGCCGAGGGCGGATTCTCGGGCTCAGGAGGAGGTTTCCGGGCTCACCGGGGCTGCGCAGGATGGCGGAGAGGGCGGAGGTGCTGGAGTGGCCGAAGAGGCGCTCGTGCATGAGCTGGCGCTGCCGGGCCTCCTGCTCGCGCCGCAGGGCCTGGGCCTCGGCGGCGATGTCGGGGGGCATGACGGCCAGGACGCTGTCCTCCATGTCCTCCAGCACCGAGCGCCGCAGCTCCGAGGGCAGCGTCTGGATGAAGGTCACCGGGTCCATGGGGGCGTCCGAGCTCGTGGCCTGCGCCAGCTCCCGGCGCTGCTGCTCCGCGCGCTGCTGCGCCAGCACCTGGGGACAAGGGACGGGGACAGAGGGGACAGCGTCACCTTCCCAGGGCCTCAACGGGCTCCGGGGGGGAAGGGGTTAAACCACCTCTGCGAGGGCTCCGGGGGGGGAAGGGGTTAATCCATCCCTCAAAGGGCTCCGGGAAGGAAGGGGTTAACCACGCATAAGCCACTCCCCCTCCCCATAGCCCCTCCCCCTCCCCCAATAGCCCCAAATACCCCCTCCCCCTCCCCAAATACCCCTCCCCCTCCCCAAAAGCCCCCCAATAGCCCCTCCCCCTCCCCAATAGCCCCTCCCACTCCCCCAATAGCCCCTCCCCCTCCCCATAGCCCCCCTCCTCCAATAGCCCCTCCCCCTCCTCCAATAGCCCCCCACTCCCCCAAATAGCCCCTCCCCCTCCCCCAATAGCCCCTCCCCTCCCCCAATAGCCCCTCCCCATAGCCCCTACCCCTCCCCATAGCCCCTCCCCCTCCTCCAATAGCCCCTCCCCCTCCTCCAATAGCCCCCCACTCCCCCAATAGCCCCTCCCCCTCCCCAATAGCCCCTCCCCCTCCCTAAATAGCCCCTCCCCCTCCCTAATAAGCCCCTCCCCCTCCCTAGTAAGCCCCTCCCCCTCCCCAAATACCCCCTCCCCAAATACCCCCTCCCCCTCCCCAAATACCCCCTCCCCCTCCCCAAATAGCCCCTCCCACTCCCCCAATAGCCCCTCCTGCTCCCCAATAGCCCCTCCCACTCCCCAAATAGACCCTCCCACTCCCCCAATAGCCCCTCCCACTCCCCAAATAGCCCCTCCCCTCCTCATAAGCCCCTCCCCTCCCCATAAGCCCCTCCCACCCCCCCATAGCCCCCCCCTCACCTCCTCCTGGCTGTGGGCTGACTCCTCATAGCCCCCCTCCCCTCCCCATAGCCCCCTCCCCCCACCATAAGCCCCTCCCCCTCCCCATAACCCCCTCCCACCCCCCCATAGCCCCCTCCTCACCTCCTCCTGGCTAATGAGGAACTCGGGGCTGACTCCCCATAGCCCCCTCCCCCTCCCCAAATAGCCCCTCCCCCTCCCCATAAGCCCCTCCCCTTCATCATAAGCCCCTCCCCCTCCCCATAAGCCCCTCCCACCCCCCCTATAGCCCCCTCCTCACCTCCTCCTGGCTGGCGGGGGGGGCGTAACTCAGGGCTGGCGAGGCCTGCGCCCCCCAATCTCCCCCCTAGGCCCCCCCCTCTCCCCATAAACCCCTCCCACCCCCCTCACCTCCTCCTGGATGGCGGGGGGCAGGGCGGCGAGGAACTCGGGGCTGACCTCGGTGGCGCTGGGCAGGGCGCTGGGGGGCTGGGGGCTGGGGGCGGCGCGCGCCGGGGGCCGGATCCCCAGCTGGTTCTGCAGCACCTCGCGCCGGATGTCCTCGGGCAGCGCCGCCAGGAACGAGGGGTCCACCCCCTCGGGGAGGCTGATCCCTGAGAGGAAAGGGGGACATGGGGACCTTGGGGACACCGGGAAGGCCCTAGGGGACATGGGGAGCCCAGGAACGAGGGGTCCACCCCATTGGGAGGCTGATCCCTGAGAAAAAGGGGGACACGGGGACCTTGGGGACACCAGGAAGGCCCTAGGGGACATGGGGAGCCCAGGAACGAGGGGTCCACCCCCTCGGGGAGGCTGATCCCTGAGAGAAATGGGGGGACACGGGGACCTTGGGGACACCGGGAAGGCCCTAGGTGACATGCGGACCCCCCCCAGGGACATGGGGACATCAGGAAACCCCCTCAAGGGACATGGGGACCCCAGGAATGAGGGGTCCACCCCCTGGGGGAGGGCTGATCCCTGAGAAAAAGGGGGACACGGGGACCTTGGGGACACTGGGAAGGCCCTAGGGGACATGGGGAGCCCAGGAACGAGGGGTCCACCCCCTCGGGGAGGCTGATCCCTGAGAGGAAAGGGGGGACACGGGGACGTTGGGGACACCGGGAAGGCCCTAGGTGACACGGGGACCCCAGGAACGAGGGGTCCACCCCCTCGGGGAGGCTGATCCCTGAGAAAAAGGGGGACACGGGGACCTTGGGGACACCAGGAAGGCCCTAGGGAACATGGGGACCCCAGGAATGAGGGGTCCACCCCCTCCGTGAGGCTGATCCCTGAGAAAAAGGGGGGACACGGGGACGTTGGGGGACACCGGGAAGGCCCTAGGGGACATGGAGACCCAGGAACAAGGGGTCCACCCCCTCGGGGAGGCTGATCCCTGAGAAAAAGGGGGACATGGGGACCTTGGGGACACCGGGAAGGCCCTAGGGGACACAGGGACCCCCCCGGGTGACACGAGACCCCTCCTAGGTGACACAGGGACACCACTAGGTGACACAAAGTCCCTCCTAGGTGACACCACTAGGTGACATGAGACCCCCCTAGATGACATGGAACCTCCTCTAGGTGACACCAGGCCCCACCTAGGGGACACAGGGACACCCCAGGTGACACGAAGCCCCCTCTAGGTGACACCAAGCCCCCCCTAGGTGACACAGGGACACCCCAGGTGACACGAAGCCCCCTCTAGGTGATACCAGGCCCCCCCTAGGTGACACAAGGACGCCACTAGGTGACACCAGCCCCCCCTAGGTGACATAGGGACACCCCAGGTGACACGAGGCCCCACCTAGGTGACTCGGGGACACCCCAGGTGACACGAGGCCCCACCTAGGGGACACGGGGACACCACTAGGTGACATGAGAGCCCCCTAGATGACACGGAACCCCCTGTAGGTGACACGAGGCCCCACCTAGGTGACACGGGGACACCCCAGGTGACACGAGGCCCCCTCTAGGTGACACAGGGACACCCCAGGTGACACGAGGCCCCACCTAGGGGACACCGGGACACCACTAGGTGACATGAGAGCCCCCTAGATGACATGGAACCCCCTCCAGGTGACACCAGGCCCCCCCTAGGTGACACGGGGACACCCCAGGTGACACCAGGCTCCCTCTAGGTGACACAGAGACACCCCAGGTGACACGAGGACCCCCTAGGTGACACCAGGTGCCACCTAGGTGACACAGGGACACACCAGGTGACACAGGGACACCACTAGGTGACATGAGAGCCCCCTAGATGACATGGAACCCCCTCTAGGTGACACCAGGCCCCACCTAGGTGACACAGGGACACCCCAGGTGACACGAGGCCCCATCTAGGTGACACCAGGCCCCACCTAGGGGAAACAGGGACACCCCAGGTGACACGAGGCCCCCCCTAGGTGACACCAGGCCCCACCTAGGTGACACGGGGGACACCCCAGGTGACACGAGACCCCCCTCTAGGTGACACAGGGATACCCCAGGTGACACGAGGCCCCACCTAGGGGGACACAGGGACACCACTAGGTGACATGAGAGCCCCCCTAGATGACACGGAACCCCCTCTAGGTGACACAGGGACACCCCAGGTGACACCAGGCCCCCCCCTAGGTGACACAGGGACACCCCAGGTGACACGAGGACCCCTCTAGGTGACACAGGGACACCCCAGGTGACACCAGGCCCCCCCTAGGTGACACGGGGACACCCCAGGTGACACGAGGACCCCTCTAGGTGACACAGGGACACCCCAGGTGACACGAGGCCCCCCCTAGGTGACACGGGGACACCCCAGGTGACACGAGGACCCCTCTAGGTGACACGAGGCCCCCCCCTAGGTGACACGGGGACACCCCAGGTGACACCAGGCCCCCCTAGGTGACACCAGGCCCCCCCTAGGTGACACAGGGACACCCCAGGTGACACGAGGCCCCACCTAGGGGACACCGGGACACCACTAGGTGACATGAGAGCCCCCTAGATGACACGGAAACCCCCCCTAGGTGACACGGGGACACCCCAGGTGACATGAGGGCCCCCCCTAGGTGACACAGGGACACCCCAGGTGACACAGAGCCCCCCCCCAGGTGGCAGGGGGGGTGACAGGTACCGGCGAGCGGGTCGTCCTCCCTCGCTGCTGGTCGAGGGCAGCGGCTCCTCCAGGATCCCCCGCTGGCTCCGTCCCCGCGTCACCCGCGTCACCCCCGAGGGACCCTCCGGGGGGGGCGCTGGGGGAGAGCTGGGGGGGGGGGGGGACATGTCAGGGGGGGGGGGGCAGTGAGGAGGGGGGGGACAGAGAAAATGGGGGGGACAGAGAGAATATGGGGGGGACAGAGAATATGGGGGGACAGAGAGAATATGGGGGGGACACAGAGAATATGGGGGGGACAGAGAGAATATGGGGGGGACAGAGAATATGGGGGGACACAGAGAATATGGGGGGGACAGAGAGAATATGGGGGGGACAGAGAATATGGGGGGACACAGAGAATATGGGGGGGACAGAGAGAAAATGGGGGGGACAGAATATGGGGGGGACAGAGAATATGGGGGGATGCAGAGAAAATGGGGGGGACAGAGAAAATGGGGGGGACAGAGAATATGGGGGGACGCAGAGAAAATGGGGGACAGAGAAAATGGGGGGGACACAGAGAATATGGGGGGACACAGAGAAAATGGGGGTACACAGAATATGGGGGACACAAAGAATATGGGGGGGACACAGAGAATATGGGGGGACACAGAGAAAATGGGGGGGATGTAGAGAAAATGGGGGACAGAGAAATTGGGGGATGCAGAGAAAATGGGGGGGACACAAAGAATATGGGGGGGACAGAGAGAATATGGGGGGGACGCAGAGAATATGGGGGGGACAGAGAAATTGGGGGGATGCAGAGAATATGGGGGGGACACAAAGAATATGGGGGGGACACAGAGAATATGGGGGGACGCAGAGAATATGGGGGGGATGCAGAGAAAATAGGGGGGGACACAGAGAACATGGGGGGGATGCAGAGAAAATGGGGGGACAGAGAGAATATGGGGGGACAGAGAAAATGGGGGACAGAGAATATGGGGGGGACAGAGAATATGGGGGGGGATGCAGAGAAAATGGGGGGACACAGAGAATATGGGGGGGATGCAGAGAATATGGGGGGGACAGAGAAATTGGGGGGATGCAGAGAAAATAGGGGGGACAGAGAATATGGGGGGATGCAGAGAAAATGGGGGGGACAGAGAGAAAATGGGGGGGACAGAGAATATGGGGGGACGCAGAGAAAATGGGGGACAGAGAAAATGGGGGGGACACAGAGAATATGGGGGGACACAGAGAAAATGGGGGGACACAGAGAATATGGGGGACACAAAGAATATGGGGGGGACACAGAGAATATGGGGGGGACGCAGAGAAAATGGGGGGGACAAAGAATATGGGGGGGGACAAAGAATATGGGGGGGACACAGAGAAAATGGGGGGGACACAGAGAAATTGGGGGGGGACACAGAGAAATTGGGGGGATGCAGAGAATATGGGGGGACAGAGAGAAAATGGGGGGACAGAGAGAATATTGGGGGACGCAGAGAAAATGGGAGGGACACAGAGAATATGGGGGGGATGCAGAGAATATGGGGGGGACAGAGAGAAAATGGGGGGACAGAGAAAATGGGGGGGACACAGAAAAAATGGGGGACACACATAGAAAATGGGGGGGACACAGAGAAAATGGGGGGGATGCAGAGAAAATGGGGGGGACAGAGAATATGGGGGGGACAGAGAATATGGGGGGGATGCAGAGAAAATGGGGGGGACACAGAGAATATGGGGGGGACAGAGAATATGGGGGGACACAGAGAACATGGGGGGACACAGAGAACATGGGGGGACACAGAGAAATTGGGGGGACACAGAAAATGGGGGGGTGCAGAGAAAACAGGGAGACAGAGAATATGGGGGACACAGAGAATATGGGGGGACACAGAGAAATTGGGGGGGACGCAAAGAAAATGGGGGGGGACAGAGAAAATGGGGGGGACAGAGAGAAAATGGGGGACAGAGAGAAAATGGGGGGACAGAGAAATTGGGGGGACACAAAGAATATGGGGGAGACAGAGAAAATGAGGGGGACAGAGAAAATGAGGGGACAGAGAAATTGGGGGGGATGCAGAGAAAATGGGGGGACAAAGAATATGGGGGGGGACAGAGAAAATGGGGGGGACAGAGAGAATATGGGGGGACACAAAGAATATGGGGGGGGACACAGAAAATAGGGGACACACATAGAAAATGGGGGGACACAGAGAAAATGGGGGGGGACACATAGAAAATGGGGGACACAGAGAAAATGGGGGACACAGGAGGGATTGGGGGGGGGTGTGAGGGGGCCCCCCCTCTCCTCACCTGTCCCCAGGTGTGGAGGCGGCGTCGGGGGGCGCCGGGGGGGCCGCCTGGGGGGTGCCGGGGGGGGTTTTGGGGGGCGGGGGGGGCGCGGGGCGGCCCCCCCCCTCGAGGGCGCAGGGGGCCAGGCTGGACGTGTCCATGGGGGGGTCGGCGTCCTCGGCGCGGTCTGGGGGACAACGAGGCTGCGGGGGGGGGGGACATCAGGAGGGGGCCCCCCAAAAGAGGGGAGACCCCCCCAGATTGAAGAGACACCCCCCCAGATCGAAAAGACGCCCCCAACATCAAGGA
>NW_027206993.1:0-87000 GCF_032191515.1 Phaenicophaeus curvirostris | reverse complement strand
ACCTTGAATTCTTACCTTAACCTAACTTAACTTACCTTAACTTCACTTAACTTACATTAACTTAACTTAATTTACCATAACTTAACTTACCTTAACTTACCTTAAATTAAATTAACTTACCTTAACTTTCCTTGACTTATGTTACCTTAACCTAACTTAACTAACCTTACCTTACCTTAACTTACCTTACCTTAACTTACCTTGAGTATCATTGCCGTTACTAAACTTAACTTAACTTATCTTAATTTAACTTACTTTATCTAAACTTACTTAACTTAATTTAGCTTACCTTACCTAAACTTAACTTACCTTAACTTACCTTGCCTTTTCAAACCTTACCTTAACTTACCTTTCCTTGTCTTAACATAACATAACATAACTTACCTTACTTTACCTTAACTTAACTTACCTTAAATTGCCTCGCCTCGCCTCGCCTCGCCTTGCGTTGATTTGCCTTGCCTTGATTTGCGTTGATTTGCCTTGCCTTGATTTGCGTTGATTTGTGTTGATTTGACTTACGTTGATTTGCGTTGATTTGCGTTGTCTTGCCTTACGTTGATTTACGTTGATTTACGTTGATTTACGTTGATTTACGTTGTCTTGCCTTACGTTGATTTACGTTGATTTGCGTTGATTTACGTTGATTTACGTTGATTTACGGTGTCTTGCCTTACATTGATTTACGTTGATTTACGTTGATTTGCGTTGATTTACGTTGATTTACGTTGTCTTGCCTTACGTTGATTTACGTTGATTTACGTTGATTTACGTTGATTTACGTTGATTTACGTTGTCTTGCCTTACGTTGATTTACGTTGATTTATGTTGATTTACGTTGATTTACGTTGATTTACGTTGTCTTGCCTTACGTTGATTTACGTTGATTTACGTTGATTTACGTTGATTTACGCTGTCTTGCCTTACGTTGATTTACGTTGATTTACGTTGATTTACGTTGATTTACGTTGATTTACATTGATTTACGTTGATTTACGTTGTCTTGCCTTACGTTGATTTACGTTGATTTACGTTGATTTACGTTGATTTACGTTGATTTACGTTGATTTACGTTGTCTTGCCTTACGTTGATTTACGTTGATTTACGTTGATTTACGTTGCCTTGCCTTACGTTGATTTACGTTGTCTTGCCTTACGTTGATTTACGTTGATTTACGTTGATTTACGTTGATTTACGCTGTCTTGCCTTACGTTGATTTACGTTGATTTACGTTGATTTACGTTGATTTACGTTGATTTACGTTGATTTACGTTGTCTTGCCTTACGTTGATTTACGTTGATTTACGTTGATTTACGTTGATTTACGTTGATTTACGTTGCCTTGCCTTACGTTGATTTACGTTGATTTACGTTGATTTACGTTGCCTTGCCTTACGTTGATTTACGTTGATTTACGTTGCCTTGCCTTACGTTGATTTACGTTGATTTACGTTGCCTTGCCTTACGTTGATTTACGTTGCCTTGCCTTACGTTGATTTACGTTGATTTGCGTTGATTTACGTTGATTTACGTTGATTTACGTTGTCTTGCCTTACATTGATTTACGTTGATTTACGTTGATTTACGTTGATTTACGTTGTCTTGCCTTACGTTGATTTACGTTGATTTACGGTGATTTACGTTGATTTACGTTGATTTACGTTGATTTACGTTGATTTACGTTGTCTTGCCTTACGTTGATTTACGTTGATTTACGGTGATTTACGTTGATTTACGTTGTCTTGCCTTACGTTGATTTACGTTGATTTACGTTGATTTACGTTGATTTACGTTGATTTACGTTGTCTTGCCTTACGTTGATTTACGTTGATTTACGTTGATTTACGTTGATTTACGTTGATTTACGTTGTCTTGACTTACGTTGATTTACGTTGATTTACGTTGATTTACGTTGATTTACGTTGATTTACGTTGATTTACGTTGTCTTGCCTTACGTTGATTTACGTTGATTTACGTTGATTTACGTTGATTTACGCTGTCTTGCCTTACGTTGATTTACGTTGATTTACGTTGATTTACGTTGATTTACGTTGATTTACGTTGTCTTGCCTTACGTTGATTTACGTTGATTTACGTTGATTTACGTTGATTTACGTTGTCTTGCCTTACGTTGATTTACGTTGATTTACGTTGATTTACGTTGATTTACGTTGATTTACGTTGTCTTGCCTTACGTTGATTTACGTTGATTTACGTTGATTTACGTTGATTTACGTTGCCTTGCCTTACGTTGATTTACGTTGATTTACGTTGATTTACGTTGATTTACGTTGCCTTGCCTTACGTTGATTTACATTGATTTACGTTGATTTACGTTGATTTACGTTGATTTACGTTGCCTTGCCTTACGTTGATTTACGTTGATTTACGTTGATTTACGTTGCCTTGCCTTACGTTGATTTACGTTGCCTTGCCTTACGTTGATTTACGTTGATTTACGTTGCCTTGCCTTACGTTGATTTACGTTGATTTACGTTGATTTACGTTGATTTACGTTGCCTTGCCTTACGTTGATTTACGTTGATTTACGTTGATTTACGTTGATTTACGTTGCCTTGCCTTACGTTGATTTACGTTGCCTTGCCTTACGTTGATTTACGTTGATTTACGTTGATTTACGTTGCCTTGCCTTACGTTGATTTACGTTGATTTACGTTGATTTACGTTGCCTTGCCTTACGTTGATTTACGTTGATTTACGTTGATTTACGTTGCCTTGCCTTACGTTGATTTACGTTGATTTATGTTGCCTTGCTTTACGTTGCCTTGCTTTATGTTGATTTACGTTGCTTTACGTTGCCTTGCCTTGCCTTGCTTTACGTTGCCTTGCTTTACGTTGCCTTGCTTTACGTTGATTTACGTTGCCTTGCTTTACGTTGATTTATGTTGCTTTACGTTGCCTTGCCTTGCCTTGCTTTATGTTGATTTACGTTGCTTTACGTTGCCTTGCTTTACGTTGATTTAGGTTGCTTTACGTTGCCTTGCTTTACGTTGATTTACGTTGCTTTACGTTGCGTTGCTTTACGTTGATTTACGTTGCTTTACGTTGCCTTGCCTTGCCTTGCTTTACGTTGATTTACGTTGCTTTACGTTGCCTTGCTTTACGTTGCTTTATGTTGCCTTGCCTTGCTTTACGTTGCTTTACGTTGCCTTGCTTTACGTTGATTTACGTTGCCTTGCTTTACGTTGCTTTACGTTGCTTTAAGTTGCTTTACGTTGCCTTGCCTTGCTTTACGTTGCTTTACGTTGCCTTGCATTGCTTTACGTTGCTTTACGTTGCCTTGTTTTACGTTGCTTTACGTTGCCTTGCCTTGCTTTACGTTGCTTTACGTTGCCTTGCTTTACGTTGCTTTACATTGCTTTACGTTGCCTTGCCTTGCTTTACGTTTCTTTACATTGCTTTACGTTGCCTTGCCTTGTTTTACGTTGCCTTGCCTTGCCGTGCCTTTCCTTGCCTTGCCTTGCCTTGCCTTGCTTTACGTTCCTTTAAGTTGTCTTGCCTTGCCTTGCCTTGCTTTTCGTTGCTTTACGTTGCTTTACGTTGCCTTGCTTTACGTTGATTTACGTTGCCTTTCTTTACGTTGCTTTACATTGCTTTAGGTTGTTTTAAGTTGCCTTGCCTTACGTTGATTTACGTTGATTTACGTTGCCTTGCCTTACGTTGATTTACGTTGATTTACGTTGATTTACGTTGCCTTGCCTTACGTTGATTTACGTTGATTTACGTTGATTTACGTTGCCTTGCCTTACGTTGATTTACGTTGATTTATGTTGCCTTGCTTTACGTTGCCTTGCTTTATGTTGATTTACGTTGCTTTACGTTGCCTTGCCTTGCCTTGCTTTACGTTGCCTTGCTTTACGTTGCCTTGCTTTACGTTGATTTACGTTGCCTTGCTTTACGTTGATTTAGGTTGCTTTACGTTGCCTTGCTTTACGTTGATTTACGTTGCTTTACGTTGCCTTGCTTTACGTTGATTTACGTTGCTTTACGTTGCCTTGCCTTGCCTTGCTTTACGTTGATTTACGTTGCTTTACGTTGCCTTGCTTTACGTTGCTTTACGTTGCTTTACGTTGCCTTGCTTTACGTTGATTTACGTTGCTTTACGTTGCTTTACGTTGCCTTGCCTTGACTTGCTTTATGTTGATTTACGTTGCCTTGCTTTACGTTGATTTACGTTGCTTTACATTGCCTTGCCTTGCCTTGCTTTACGTTGATTAACGTTGCTTTACGTTGCCTTGCTTTACGTTGATTTACGTTGCTTTACGTTGCCTTGCCTTGCCTTGCTTTACGTTGATTTACGTTGCTTTACGTTGCCTTGCTTTACGTTGATTTACGTTGCTTTACGTTGCCTTGCTTTACGTTGATTTACGTTGCTTTACGTTGCCTTGTTTTACGTTAATTTACGTTGCTTTACGTTGCTTTACGTTGCCTTGCCTTGCCTTGCTTTACGTTGCTTTACGTTGCTTTACGCTGCCTTACGGTGCCTTGCTTTACGTTGCTTTACGTTGCCCTGTTTACGTTGCATTTTCTTCCCTTGCTTTACGTTGCCTTGTCTTGCCTTGCTTTACGTTGCCTTGTCTTGCCTTGCTTTACGTTGCTTTACATTGCTTTACGTTGCTTTACGTTGCCTTGCTTTACATTGCTTTACGATGCCTTGCTTTACGTTGCCTTGCCTTGCTTTACGTTGCTTTACTTTGCTTTACGTTGCCTTGCTTTACGTTGCTTTACGTTGCCTTGCCTTGCCTTGCTTTACGTTGCTTTACGTTGTTTTTTATGTTGCCTTGCTTTACGTTGCTTTATGTTGCCTTGCCTTGCTTTACGTTGCTTTACGTTGCCTTGCTTTACGTTGCTTTACGTTGCTTTACGTTTCTTTACGTTGCCTTGCTTTACGTTGCTTTACGTTGCTTTACGTTGCCTTGCTTTATGTTGCTTTACGTTGCCTTGCTTTACGTTGATTTACGTTGCCTTGCTTTACGTTGCTTTACGTTGCTTTAAGTTGCTTTACGTTGCCTTGCCTTGCTTTACGTTGCTTTACGTTGCCTTGCATTGCTTTACGTTGCTTTACGTTGCCTTGTTTTACGTTGCTTTACGTTGCCTTGCCTTGCTTTACGTTGCTTTACGTTGCCTTGCTTTACGTTGCTTTACATTGCTTTACGTTGCCTTGCCTTGCTTTACGTTTCTTTACATTGCTTTACGTTGCCTTGCCTTGTTTTACGTTGCCTTGCCTTGCCGTGCCTTTCCTTGCCTTGCCTTGCCTTGCCTTGCTTTACGTTCCTTTAAGTTGTCTTGCCTTGCCTTGCCTTGCTTTTCGTTGCTTTACGTTGCTTTACGTTGCCTTGCTTTACGTTGATTTACGTTGCCTTTCTTTACGTTGCTTTACATTGCTTTAGGTTGTTTTAAGTTGCCTTGCCTTACGTTGATTTACGTTGATTTACGTTGCCTTGCCTTACGTTGATTTACGTTGATTTACGTTGATTTACGTTGCCTTGCCTTACGTTGATTTACGTTGATTTACGTTGATTTACGTTGCCTTGCCTTACGTTGATTTACGTTGATTTATGTTGCCTTGCTTTACGTTGCCTTGCTTTATGTTGATTTACGTTGCTTTACGTTGCCTTGCCTTGCCTTGCTTTACGTTGCCTTGCTTTACGTTGCCTTGCTTTACGTTGATTTACGTTGCCTTGCTTTACGTTGATTTAGGTTGCTTTACGTTGCCTTGCTTTACGTTGATTTACGTTGCTTTACGTTGCCTTGCTTTACGTTGATTTACGTTGCTTTACGTTGCCTTGCCTTGCCTTGCTTTACGTTGATTTACGTTGCTTTACGTTGCCTTGCTTTACGTTGCTTTACGTTGCTTTACGTTGCCTTGCTTTACGTTGATTTACGTTGCTTTACGTTGCTTTACGTTGCCTTGCCTTGACTTGCTTTATGTTGATTTACGTTGCCTTGCTTTACGTTGATTTACGTTGCTTTACATTGCCTTGCCTTGCCTTGCTTTACGTTGATTAACGTTGCTTTACGTTGCCTTGCTTTACGTTGATTTACGTTGCTTTACGTTGCCTTGCCTTGCCTTGCTTTACGTTGATTTACGTTGCTTTACGTTGCCTTGCTTTACGTTGATTTACGTTGCTTTACGTTGCCTTGCTTTACGTTGATTTACGTTGCTTTACGTTGCCTTGTTTTACGTTAATTTACGTTGCTTTACGTTGCTTTACGTTGCCTTGCCTTGCCTTGCTTTACGTTGCTTTACGTTGCTTTACGCTGCCTTACGGTGCCTTGCTTTACGTTGCTTTACGTTGCCCTGTTTACGTTGCATTTTCTTCCCTTGCTTTACGTTGCCTTGTCTTGCCTTGCTTTACGTTGCCTTGTCTTGCCTTGCTTTACGTTGCTTTACATTGCTTTACGTTGCTTTACGTTGCCTTGCTTTACATTGCTTTACGATGCCTTGCTTTACGTTGCCTTGCCTTGCTTTACGTTGCTTTACTTTGCTTTACGTTGCCTTGCTTTACGTTGCTTTACGTTGCCTTGCCTTGCCTTGCTTTACGTTGCTTTACGTTGTTTTTTATGTTGCCTTGCTTTACGTTGCTTTATGTTGCCTTGCCTTGCTTTACGTTGCTTTACGTTGCCTTGCTTTACGTTGCTTTACGTTGCTTTACGTTTCTTTACGTTGCCTTGCTTTACGTTGCTTTACGTTGCTTTACGTTGCCTTGCTTTATGTTGCTTTACGTTACTTTACGTTGCCTTGCCTTGCTTTGCGTTGCTTTACGTTGCCTTGCTTTACGTTGCTTTACGTTGCCTTGCTTTATGTTGCCTTGTCTTGCCTTGCTTTACGTTGCCTTGTCTTGACTTGCTTTACGTTGCTTTACGTTGTCCTGTTTACGTTGCATTTTCTTGCCTTGCTTTACGTTGCCTTGTCTTGCCTTGCTTTACGATGCCTTGTCTTGCCTTGCTTTACGTTGCCTTTTCTTGCCTTGCTTTACGTTGCTTTACGTTGCTTTACGTTGCTTTACGTTGCCTTGCTTTACGTTGCCTTGTCTTGCCTTGCTTTACGTTGCTTTACTTTGCTTTACGTTGCCTTGCTTTACGTTGCTTTACGTTGCCTTGCCTTGCCTTGCCTTGCTTTACGTTGCTTTACGTTGCTTTACGTTGCCTTGATTTACGTTGCTTTATGTTGCCTTGCCTTGCTTTACGTTGCTTTACGTTGCCTTGCTTTACGTTGATTTACGTTGCCTTGCTTTACGTTGCTTTACATTGCTTTACGTTGTTTTAAGTTGCCTTGCCTTGCTTTACATTGCTTTACGTTGCTTTACGTTGCTTTAAGTTGCTTTACGTTGCCTTGCCTTGCTTTACGTTGCTTTATGTTGCCTTGCTTTACGTTGCTTTACGTTGCCTTGCATTGCTTTACGTTGCTTTACGTTGCCTTGTTTTACGTTGCTTTACGTTGCCTTGCCTTGCTTTACGTTGCTTTACGTTGCCTTGCTTTACGTTGCTTTACATTGCTTTACGTTGCCTTGCCTTGCTTTACGTTTCTTTACATTGCTTTACGTTGCCTTGCCTTGTTTTACGTTGCCTTGCCTTGCCGTGCCTTTCCTTGCCTTGCCTTGCCTTGCCTTGCTTTACGTTCCTTTAAGTTGTCTTGCCTTGCCTTGCCTTGCTTTTCGTTGCTTTACGTTGCTTTACGTTGCCTTGCTTTACGTTGATTTACGTTGCCTATCTTTACGTTGCTTTACATTGCTTTAGGTTGTTTTAAGTTGCCTTGCCTTGCTTTACGTTGCTTTACGTTGCTTATGTTGCTTTACGTTGCCTTTCCTTGCCTTGCTTTACGTTGCTTTACATTTCTTTACGTTGCTTTACGTTGCCTTGCCTTGCGTTGCTTTACATTGCTTTACGTTGCTTTACGTTGCTTTAAGTTGCCTTGCCTTACCTTGCTTTACGTTGCTTTACGTTGCTTTACGTTGCCTTGCTTTACGTTGCTTTACATGGCCTTGCTTTACGTTGCCTTGTCTTGCCTTGCTTTACGTTGCTTTACGTTGCCTTGCTTTACGTTGATTTATGTTGCCTTGTCTTCCCTTGCTTTACGTTGCTTTACGTTGTCTTGCCTTGCCTTGCCTTGCTTTATGTTGCCTTGCCTTGCCTTGCCTTGCTTTACGTTGCTTTACGTTGCCTTGCTTTACGTTGCTTTACGTTGCCTTGCCTTGCCTTGCCTTGCTTTACATTGCTTTACGTTGCTTTACATTGCCTTGATTTATGTTGCTTTAAGTTGCCTTGCCTTGCTTTACGTTGCTTTACATTGCCTTTCTTTACGTTGCTTTACGTTCCTTTACGTTGCCTTGCTTTACGTTGCTTTACGTTGTTTACGTTGCTTTAGGTTGCTTTACGTTGCCTTGCCTTGCTTTACGTTGCTTTATGTTGCTTTACGTTGCGTTGCTTTACGTTGCTTTACGCTGCCTTGCCTTGCTTTATGTTGCTTTATGTTGCTTTACATTGCCTTGCTTTACGTTGTTTTATGTTGCTTTACGTTGCCTTTCCTTGCTTTACTTTGCCTAAGGTTTCTTTACGTTGCTTTACGTTGCCTTGCCTTGCTTTACGTTATTTTACGTTGCTTTACGTCGCTTTACGTTGCTTTACGTTGCCTTGCCTTGCTTTACGTTGCTTTACGTTGCCTTGCTTTACGTTGCTTTACGTTGCCTTGCCTTGCTTTACGTTGATTTACGTTGCCTTTCTTTACGTTGCTTTACGTTGCCTTGCCTTGCTTTACGTTGCTTTACGTTGCCTTGCTTTACGTTGCTTTACGTTGCTTTACGTTGCTTTGCTTTACGATGCCTTGTCTTGCCTTGCTTTATGTTGCTTTACGTTGCCTTGCTTTACGTTGCCTTGTCTTGTCTTACTTTACGTTGCCTTGTCTTGCCTTGCTTTACATTGCCTTGTCTTGCCTTGCTTTACATTGCCTTGTCTTGCCTTGCTTTACGTTGCTTTACGTTGCTTGCTTTACGTTGCCTTGTCTTCCCTTGCTTTACGTTGCCTTGTCTTGCTTTGCTTCACGTTGCCTTACGTTGCCTTGCTTTACGTTGCCTTGCCTTGCTTTACGTTGCTTTACGTTGCCTTGCTTCACGTTGCTTTATGTTGCTTTACGTTGCCTTGCCTTGCTTTACGTTGCTTTACATTGCTTTACTTTGCCTTGCCTTGCTTTACGTTGCCTTGCTTTGCCTTGCCTTGCTTTACGTTGCCTTGCCTTGCCTTGCTTTACGTTGCTTTACGTTGCCTTTCCTTGCCTTGCCTTGCCTTGCTTTACGTTGCTTTACGTTGCTTTACGTTGCCTTGCTTTACGTTGCTGTACGTTGCTTTACGTTGCTTTACGTTGCCTTGCGTTGCTTTACGTTGCTATAAGTTGCGTTGCTTTACGTTGCTTTACGTTGCTTTAGGTTGCTTTACGTTGCCTTGCCTTGCTTTACGTTGCTTTACGTTGCTTTACGTTGCTTTACGTTGCCTTGCCTTGCCTTGCTTTACGTTGCTTTACGTTGCTTTACGTTGCCATGCTTTACGTTGCTTTACGTTGCTTTACGTTGATTTACGCTGCCTTGCTTTACGTTGCTTTACATTCCTTTACGTTGCCTTGAGTTACGGTGCTTTACGTTGCTTTAATTTGCTTTACGTTGCTTTACGTTGCCTTGCCTTGCCTTGCTTTACGGTGATTTACGTTGCTTTACGTTGCTTTACGTTGCGTTGCCTTGCCTTGATTTACGTTGCTTTACGTTGCTTTACGTTGCTTTACGTGGCTTTACGTTGCCTTGCTTTACGTTGCTTTACGTTGCCATGCTTTATGGTGCTTTACGTTGCCTTACGTTGCTTTACGTTGCCTTGCTTTACGTTTCTTTACGTTGCTTTACGTTGCTTTACGTTTCCTTGCTTTACGTTGCTTTACGTTGCTTCACGTTGCCTTGCTTTACGTTGCTTTACGTTGGTTTACGTTGCCTTGCCTTGCCTTGCTTTACGTTGCTTTACGTTGCTTTACGTCGCTTTACGTTGCCTTGCCTTGCCTTGCTTTACGTTGCTTTACGTTGCTTTACGTTGCCTTGCCTTGCCTTGCTTTATGTTCCTTTACGTTGGCTTACCTTCTCTCGCTTTACGTTGCTTTACGTTGCTTTACGTTCCCTTGCCTTGCCTTGCTTTACGTTGCTTTACATTGCTTTACGTTGCGTTGCTTTACGTTGCTTTACGTTGCTTTACGTTGCCTTGCCTTGCGTTGCTTTACGTTGCTTTACGTTGCTTTACCTTGCCATGCCTTGCCTTGCTTTACGTTGCTTTACGTCGCTTTACGTTGCCTTGCGTTACGTTGCTTTACGTTGCTTTACGTTGCCTTGCCTTGCTTTACGTTGCTTTACGTTGCTTAACGTTGCCTTGCTTTATGTTGCTTGACGTTGCCTTGCCTTGCCTTTTTTACGTTGCTTTACGTTGCTTTACGTTGCCTTGCCTTGCCTTGCTTTACGTTGCTTTACGTTGCTTTACGTTTCTTTACGTTGCCTTGCCTTGCCTTGCCTTGCTTTACGTTGCTTTACCTTGCTTTACGTTGCCTTGCCTTGCCTTGCTTTACGTTGCTTTACTTTGCTTTAAGTTACCTTACGTTGCCTTGCTTTACGTTGCTTTACGTTGCTTTACGTTGTCTTGCTTTGCCTTGCTTTACGTTGCTTTACATTGCTTTACGTTGCTTTATGTTGCCTTGCCTTGCCTTGCTTTACGTTGTTTACGTTGCTTTACGTTGCCTTGCCTTACCTTGCTTTACGTTGCTTTACGTTGCTTTACGTTTCCTTGCCTTGATTTACGTTGCTTTACGTTGCCTTTCCTTGCCTTCCTTTATGTTGATTTACGTTGCTTTAAGTTGCTTTAGGTTGCCTTGCCTTGCCTTGCTTTACGTTGCTTTAAGTTGCTTTACGTTGTTTTACCTTTCCTTGCTTTATGTTGCTTTACGTTGCTTTACGTTGCTTTACGTTGCCTTGCCTTGCCTTGCTTTACGTTGCTTTACGTTGCCTTACGTAGTCTCGTTTTACGTTGCTTTACGTTTCATTACGTTGCCTTTCCTTGCCTTGCTTTACGTTGCTTTATGTTGCTTTACGTATCCTTGCCTTGCCTTGCTTTACGTTGCTTTACGTTGTTTTAAGTTGCCTTGCCTTGCCTTGCTTTTCGTTGCTTTACGTTGCTTTACATTGCCTTGCTTTACGTTGCTTTACGTTGCATTACGTTACCTTGCCTTGCCTTCCATTACGTTGCCTTGCCTTCCCTTGCCTTGCTTTACGTTGCTTTCCTTTGCTTTACGTTGCTTTACGTTGCCTTGCCTTGCCTTGCTTTACGTTGCTTTACGTTGCCTTGCTTTACGTTGCCTTGCCTTGCCTTGCTTTACGTTGCTTTACGTTGCTTTACGTTTCCTTGCTTTACGTTGCTTTCCGTTGCTTTACGTCGCTTTACGTTGCCTTGCCTTGCCTTCCTTTACGTTGCTTTACGTTGCTTTATGTTGCTTTACGTTGCCTTGCCTTGCCATGCTTTACGTTGCTTTACGTTGCTTTACGTTGCCTTGCCTTGACTTGCTTTACATTGCTTTACATTGCTTTACGTTTCTTTACGTTGCCTTGCCTTGCCCTGCTTTACGTTGCTTTACGCGTCTTTACGTTGCCTTGCTTCACGTTGCTTTACGTTGCCTTGCCTTGCCTTGCCTTGCTTTACGTTGCTTTACATTGCTTTACGTTGCCTTGCTTTACGTTGCTTTTCGTTGCCTTGCCTTGCTTTACGTTGCTTTACGTTGTCTTGCTTTACGTTGCTTTACGTTGCTTTACGTTGCCTTGCCTTGCTTTACGTTGCTTTACTTTGCTTTGCGTTAAGTTGCTTTACGTTGCTTTACGTTGCTTTACTTTGCCTTGCCTTGCTTTGCGTTGGTTCACGTTTCTTTACGTTGCTTTACGTTGCCTTGCCTTCTTTACGTTGCTTTACGTTGCCTTGCATTACGTTGCTTTACGTTGCCTTGCCTTGCTTTACGTTGATTTACGTTGCCTTGCTTTACGTTGCTTTACGTTGCTTTACGTTGCCTTGCCTTGCTTTACGTTGCTTTACGTTGCTTCACCTTTCACTGCCTTGCTTTACGTTACCTTGCCTTTCCTTGCCTTGCCTTGCCTTTCCTTTCCTTGCTTTATGTTGCTTTACGTTGTCTTGCCTTGCCTTGCCTTGCTTTACGTTGCTTTACATTGCCTTTCCTTGCCTTGCCTTGCTTTACGTTGCTTTACGTTGCTATAAGTTGCGTTGCTTTACGTTGCTTTACGTTGCTTTACGTTGCTTTACGTTGCCTTGCCTTGCCTTGCTTTACGTTGCTTTACGTTGCTTTACGTCGCTTTACGTTGCCTTGCCTTGCTTTGCTTTACGTTGCTTTACGTTGCTTTACGTTGCCTTGCCTTGCCTTGATTTACGTTGCTTTACGTTGCTTTACATTGCTTTACTTTGCCTGGCTTTACGTTGCTTTACGTTGCTGTACGTTGCCTTGCTTTACGTTGCTTTACGTTGCTTTACGTAGCCTTGCTTTACGTTGCTTTACGTTGCTTTACGTTGCCTTGCCTTGCCTTGCTTTATGTTGCTTTACATTGCTTTACATTGCTTTATGTTGCCTTGCTTTACGTTGCTTTACGTTTCTTTACGTCGCTTTACGTTGCCTTGCCTTGCCTTGCTTTACGTTGCTTTACGTTGCTTTACGTTGCCTTGCTTTACGTTGCTTTACGTTGCTTTACTTTGCCTTGCTTTGCCTTGCCTTGCCTTGCCATGTCTTGCCTTGCCTTTCCATGTCTTGCCTTGCCTTGCTTTACGTTGCTTTACGTCGCTTTACGTTGCCTTGCATTACGTTGCTTTACGTTGCTTTACGTTGCCTTGCTTTACGTTGCTGTACGTTGTCTTGCCTTGCCTTGCTTTATGTTGCTTTACATTGCTTTACGTTGCTTTATGTTGCCTTGCTTTACGTTGCTTTACGTTTCTTTACGTCGCTTTACGTTGCCTTGCCTTGCCTTGCCTTACGTTGATTTACGTTGCTTTACGTTGCCTTGCTTTACGTTGCTTTACGTTTCTTTACGTCGCTTTACGTTGCCTTGCCTTGCCTTACGTTGATTTACGTTGCTTTACGTTGCCTTGCTTTACGTTGATTTACGTTGCTTTACGCTGCTTTACGTTGCCTTGCCTTGCCTTGCTTTATGTTGCTTTACTTTGGTTTATGTTGCTTTACCTTGCCTTGCTTTACATTGCTTTACGTTGCTTTACGTTGCCTTGCTTTACGTTGCTTTACGTTGATTTACGATGCCTTCCCTTGCCTTGCTTTATGTTGCTTTACGTTGGCTTACCTTCTCTCGCTTTACGTTGCTTTACGTTGCTTTAAGTTCCCTTTCCTTGCCTTGCTTTACGTTGCTTTAAGTTGCCTTGTTTTACGTTGCTTTACTTTGCTTTACGTTGCTTTACGTTGCCTTGCGTTGCTTTACGTTGCTATAAGTTGCGTTGCTTTACGTTGCTTTACGTTGCTTTACGTTGCTTTACGTTGCCTTGCCTTGCCTTACTTTACGTTGCTTTAGGTTGCTTTACGTTGCTTTACGTTGCCTTGCTTTACGTTGCTTTACGTTGCTTTACGTTGCTTTACGCTGCCTTGCTTTACGTTGCTTTACGTTGCTTTACATTTCTTTACGTTGCCTTGCTTTACGTTGCTTTACGTTGCCATGCTTTATGTTGCTTTACGTTGGTTTATGTTGCTTTACGTCGCCTTGCTTTACGTTGCTTTACGTTGCTTTACGTTGCCTTGCTTTATGTTGCTTTACTTTGCTTTACGTTGCCTTGCTTTACGTTGCTTTACGTTGGTTTACGTTGCCTTGCCTTGCTTTACGTTGCTTTACGTTGCTTTACGTTGCTTTACGTTGCCTTGCTTTACGTTGTTTTACGTTGCTTTACGTCGCTTTACGTTGCCTTGCCTTGCCTTTCTTTACGCTGCTTTACGTTGCTTTACGTTGCCTTGCCTTGCCTTGATTTACGTTGCTTTACGTTGCTTTACGTTGCTTTACGTTGCCTTGCTTTACGTTGCTTTACGTTGCTGTACGTTGCCTTGCTTTACGTTGCTTTACGTTGCTTTACGTAGCCTTACTTTACGTTGCTTTACGTTGCTTTACGTTGCCTTGCCTTGCCTTGCTTTATGCTGCTTTACATTGCTTTACGTTGCTTTATGTTGCCTTGCTTTACGTTGCTTTACGTTTCTTTACGTCGCTTTACGTTGTCTTGCCTTGCCTTGCCTTACGTTGCTTTACGTTCCTTTACGTTGCCTTGCTTTACGTTGATTTACGTTGCTTTACGCTGCTTTACGTTGCCTTGCTTTGCCTTGCTTTATGTTGCTTTACTTTGCTTTACATTGCTTTACGTTGCGTTGCTTTACGTTGCTTTACGTTGCCTTTCCTTGCCTTGCTTTATGTTCCTTTACGTTGGCTTACCTTCTCTCGCTTTACGTTGCTTTACGTTGCTTTACGTTCCCTTGCCTTGCCTTGGTTTACGTTGCTTTACATTGCTTTACGTTGCGTTGCTTTACGTTGCTTTACGTTGCTTTACGTTGCCTTGCCTTGCTTTACGTTGCTTTACGTTGCTTTAAGTTGCCTTGCTTTACGTTGCTTTACGGTGCTTTACTTTGCCTTGCTTTCCCTTGCCTTGCCTTGCCATGTCTTGCCTTGCGTTGCTTCACGTTGCTTTACGTCGCTTTATGTTTCCTTGCATTACGTTGCTTTACGTTGCCTTACGTTGCCTTGCCTTGCCTTGCTTTACGTTGCTTTACGTTGCTTTACGTTACCTTGCTTTACGTTGCTTTACGTTGCTTTACGTTGCTTTACGTTACCTTGCCTTCCCTTGCTTTACGTTGCTTTACGTTCTTTACGTTACTTTACGTTGCCTTACGTTGTCTTTCTTTACGTTACTTTACATTGCTTTACGTTGCTTTACGTTGCCTTGCTTTACGTTGCTTTACGTTGCTTTACGTTTCTTTACGTTGCTTTACGTTGCCTTACTTTACGTTGCCTTGTCTTGCCTTTTTTTACTTTGCTTTACGTTGCCTTGTCTTGCCTTGCCTTACCTTGCTTTACGTTGCTTTAAGTTGGTTTACGTTGCTTTACGTTGCCTTGCCTTGCTTTACGTTGCCTCACGTTGCCTTGCCTTGCTTTACGTTGCTTTACGTTGCTTTACGTTGCTTTACGTTGCCTTGCCTAGCCTTGCTTTACGTTGCTTTACGTTGCTTTACATTACTTTACGTTGCCTTACTTTGCCTTGCTTTACGTTGCTTTACGTTGCTTTACGTTGCTTTACGTTACCTTGCTTTACGTTGCTTTACGTTGCTTTACGTTGCTTTACGTTCCCTTGCCTTGCCTTGCTTTACGTTGCTTTACGTTGCTTTACGTTGCTTTAAGTTGACTTACTTTATGATGCTTTACGTTGTTTTACTTTGCTTTACGTTGACTTACTTTATGATGCTTTACGTTGTTTTACTTTGCTTTACGTTGCTTTACGTTAGCCTTGCTTTACGTTGCTTTATGTTGCTTTACGTTGCCTTGCTTTACGTTGCTTTACGTTGCTTTGCGTTGCTTTACGTTGCCTTGCTTTACGTTGCTTTACGTTGCCTTGCTTTACGTTGCTTTACGTTGCTTTACGTTGCCTTGCCTTGCCTTGCTTTACGTTGCTTTACGTTGCTTTACGTTGCCTTGCCTTGCCTTGCTTCACGTTGCTTTACGTTGCCTTGCTTTACGTTGATTTACATTGCTTTACGTTGCTTTACGTTGCCTTGCTTTACGTTGATTTACGTGGCTTTACGTTCCTTTACGTTGCTTTACCTTGCCTTGCTTTATGTTTCTTTACGTTGCTTTACGTTGCCTTGCTTTACGTTGCTTTATGTTGCTATACGTTGCCTTGCCTTGCCTTGCTTTACGTTGCTTTACGTTTCTTTACGTTCCCTTGCCTTGCCTTGCTTTACGTTGCTTTACGTTGCTTTACGTTGCGTTGCTTTACGTTGTTTTACGTTGCTTTACGTTGCTTTACTTTGCCTTGCCTTGCCTTGCCTTGCTTTACGTTGCTTTACGTTGCTTAACGTTGCCTTGCTTTACGTTGTTTTACGTTGCTTTACGTTGCCTTGCTTTAAGTTGCTTTACGTAGCTTTACGTTGCCTTGCCTTGCCTTGCTTTTCGTTGCTTTACGTTGCTTTACGTTGCCTTGCTTTACGTGGCTTTACGTTGCTTTACTTTGCCTTGCCTTGCCTTGCTTTACGTTGCTTTACATTGCATTACGTTTCTTTACGTTGCCTGGCCTTGCCTTGCCTTCCTTTACGCTGCTTTACGTTGCTTTACGTTGCGTTGCTTTACGTTGCCTTGCCCTGCTTTACGTTGCTTTAAGTTGCTTTACGTTGCGTTGCTTACGTTGCTTTACTTTGGTTTACGTTGCCTTGCCTTGCCTTGCTTTACGTTGCTTTACGTTGCTTTTCGTTGATTTAATTTGTCTTGCCTTACCTTGCTTTACGCTGCTTTACGTTGCTTGACGTTGCTTTACGTTGCCTTGCCTTGATTTACGTTGCTTTACGTTGCTTTACGTTGCCTTGCTTTACGTTGCTTTACGTTCTCTTGCTTTACGTTGCCTTGTCTTGCCTTGCTTTACGTTGCCTGTCTTTCCTTGCTTTACGTTGCTTTACGTTGCCTTGCTTTACGTTGCTTTACGTTGCCTTGCATTACGTTGCCTTTTCTTGCCTTGCTTTACGTTGCTTTACGTTGCCTTGCTTTACGTTGCTTTACGTTACCTTGCTTTACGTTTCTTTACGTTGCCTTGCTTTACGTTGCCTTGCCTTGCCTTGCATTTCCTTGCCTTGCCTTGACTTGCCTTGCTTTACGTTGCTTTACATTGCTTTACGTTTCCTTGCCTTGCCTTGCCTTGCCTTGCCTTGCCTTGCCTTGCCTTGCTTTGCCTTGCTTTACGTTGCTTTACGTTGCCTTGCTTTACGTTGTTTACGTTGCCTTGCCTTGCTTTACGTTGCCTTGCCTTGCCTTGCCTTGCCTTGAGTTGCCTTGCCTTGCCTTGCTTTACGTTGCTTTACGTTGCCTTGCCTTGCCTTGCCTTGCCTTGCTTTACGTTGCTTTATGTTGCTTTATGTTGCCTTGCCTTGCTTTACGTTGCTTTACGTTGCCTTGCTTTACGTTGCTTTACGTTGCCTTGCCTTGGTTTACGTTGCTTTACGTTGCCTTGCCTTGCTTTACTTTGCTTTACGTTGCCTTGCTTTACGTTGCTTTACGTTGCCTTGCCTTCCTTTACGTTGCTTTACGTTGCCCTGCTTTATGTTGCTTTATGTTGCTTTATGTTGCTTTACATTGCCCTGCTTTACGTTGCTTTACGTTTCCTTGCCTTGCTTTACGTTGCTTTACGTTTCCTTGCTTTACGTTGCTTTACGTTGCCTTGCCTTGCTTTACGTTGCTTTACGTTGCTTTACGTTGCCTTGCCTTGCCCTGCTTTACGTTGCTTTACGTTGCTTTACGTTGCTTTACGTTGCTTTACGTTGCCTTACGTTGCCTTGCCTTGCCTTGCTTTACGTTGCTTTACGTTGCTTTATGTTGCTTTATGTTGCCTTGCCTTGCCTTGCTTTACGTTGCTTTACATTCCATTGCTTTACGTTGCCTTTCCTTGCCTTGCTTTACGTTGCTTTACGTTGCTTTACGTTGCCTTGCCTTGCCCTGCTTTACGTTGCTTTACGTTGCTTTACGTTGCTTTACGTTGCTTTACGTTGCCTTACGTTGCCTTGCCTTGCCTTGCTTTACGTTGCTTTACGTTGCTTTATGTTGCTTTATGTTGCCTTGCCTTGCCTTGCTTTACGTTGCTTTACGTTCCCTTGCTTTACGTTGCCTTTTCTTGCCTTGCTTTGCGTTGCCTTGTCTTGCCTTGCTTTACGTTGCTTTACATTGCCTTGCTTTACGTTGCTTTACGTTGCCTTGTGTTGGCTTGCTTTACGTTGCTTTATGTTGCCTTGTCATGCCTTGCTTTATGTTACCTTGTCTTGCCTTGCTTTACGTTGCTTTACGTTGCCTTGCTTTACGTTGCTTTACGTTTCCTTGCCTTGACTTGCCTTGCTTTACGTTGCTTTACCTTGCTTTACCTTGCCTTGCTTTAAGTTGCTTTACGTTACCTTGAGTTGCCTTGCCTTGCCTTGCTTTACATTGCTTTACGTTGCTTAACGTTTCCTTGCTTTACTTTGCTTTACGTTGCTTTACGTTGATTTACGTTGCCTTGCCTTGCTTTATGTTCCTTTACGTTGCTTTACGTTGCGTTGTTTATGTTGCTTTACGTTGCTTTACGTTGCCTTGCCTTGCCTTGCTTTACGTTGCTTTACGTTGGCTTGCCTTGCATTGCTTTATGTTGCTTTATGTTGTTTACGTTGCCTTGCCTTGCCTTGCTTTACGTTGCTTTACGTTGCTTTACGTTGCCTTGCCTTACCTTGCTTTACGTTGCTTTACGTTGCTTTACGTTGCTTTACGTTGCTTTACGTTGCCTTGCCTTGCCTTGCTTTACGTTGCTTTACGTTGCTTTATGTTGCTTTACGTTGCCTTTTCTTGCCTTGCTTTACGTTGCTTTACGTTGCCTTGCTTTACGTTGCTTTACGTTACCTTGCTTTACGTTTCTTTACGTTGCCTTGCTTTACGTTGCCTTGCCTTGCCTTGCATTTCCTTGCCTTGCCTTGCCTTGCTTTACGTTGCTTTACATTGCTTTACGTTTCCTTGCCTTGCCTTGCCTTGCCTTGCCTTGCTTTGCCTTGCTTTACGTTGCCTTGCCTTGCCTTGCCTTGCTTTACGTTGCTTTACGTTGCCTTGCCTTGCCTTGCCTTGCCTTGAGTTGCCTTGCCTTGCCTTGCTTTATGTTGCTTTACGTTGCTTTATGTTGCCTTGCCTTGCTTTACGTTGCTTTACGTTGCCTTGCTTTACGTTGCTTTACGTTGCCTTGCCTTGCATTACGTTGCTTTACGTTGCCTTGCTTTACGTTGCTTTACGTTGCCTTGCCTTGCTTTACTTTGCTTTACGTTTCCTTGCTTTACGTTGCTTTACGTTGCCTTGCCTTGCTTTACGTTGCTTTACGTTGCCTTACGTTGCCTTGCCTTGCCTTGCTTTACGTTGCTTTACGTTGCTTTATGTTGCTTTACGTTGCCTTGCCTTGCCTTGCTTTACGTTGCTTTACGTTCCCTTGCTTTACGTTGCCTTTTCTTGCCTTGCTTTACGTTGCTTTACATTGCCTTGCTTTACGTTGCTTTACGTTGCCTTGCCTTGCCTTGCTTTACGTTGCTTTACGTTCCCTTGCTTTACGTTGCCTTTCCTTGCCTTGCTTTACGTTGCTTTATGTTGCTTTACGTATCCTTGCCTTGCCTTGCTTTACGTTGCTTTACGTTGTTTTAAGTTGCCTTGCCTTGCCTTGCTTTTCGTTGCTTTACGTTGCTTTACATTGCCTTGCTTTACGTTGCTTTACGTTGCATTACGTTACCTTGCCTTGCCTTCCATTACGTTGCCTTGCCTTCCCTTGCCTTGCTTTACGTTGCTTTCCTTTGCTTTACGTTGCTTTACGTTGCCTTTCCTTGCCTTGCTTTACGTTGCTTTACGTTGCCTTGCTTTACGTTGCCTTGCCTTGCCTTGCTTTACGTTGCGTTATGTTGCTTTATGTTGCCTTGCTTTACGTTGCTTTCCGTTGCTTTACATCGCTTTACGTTGCCTTGCCTTGCCTTCCTTTACGTTGCTTTACGTTGCTTTATGTTGCTTTACGTTGCCTTGCCTTACCTTGCTTTACGTTGCTTTAAGTTCCCTTTCCTTGCCTTGCTTTACGTTGCTTTAAGTTGCCTTGTTTTACGTTGCTTTACTTTGCTTTACGTTGCTTTACGTTGCCTTGCGTTGCTTTACGTTGCTATAAGTTGCGTTGCTTTACGTTGCTTTACGTTGCTTTACGTTGCTTTACGTTGCCTTGCCTTGCCTTACTTTACGTTGCTTTAGGTTGCTTTACGTTGCTTTACGTTGCCTTGCTTTACGTTGCTTTACGTTGCTTTACGTTGCTTTACGCTGCCTTGCTTTACGTTGCTTTACGTTGCTTTACATTTCTTTACGTTGCCTTGCTTTACGTTGCTTTACGTTGCCATGCTTTATGTTGCTTTACGTTGGTTTATGTTGCTTTACGTCGCCTTGCTTTACGTTGCTTTACGTTGCTTTACGTTGCCTTGCTTTATGTTGCTTTACTTTGCTTTACGTTGCCTTGCTTTACGTTGCTTTACGTTGGTTTACGTTGCCTTGCCTTGCTTTACGTTGCTTTACGTTGCTTTACGTTGCTTTACGTCGCTTTACGTTGCCTTGCCTTGCCTTTCTTTACGTTGCTTTACGTTGCTTTACGTTGCCTTGCCTTGCCTTGATTTACGTTGCTTTACGTTGCTTTACGTTGCTTTACGTTGCCTTGCTTTACGTTGCTTTACGTTGCTGTACGTTGCCTTGCTTTACGTTGCTTTACGTTGCTTTACGTAGCCTTACTTTACGTTGCTTTACGTTGCTTTACGTTGCCTTGCCTTGCCTTGCTTTATGCTGCTTTACATTGCTTTACGTTGCTTTATGTTGCCTTGCTTTACGTTGCTTTACGTTTCTTTACGTCGCTTTACGTTGTCTTGCCTTGCCTTGCCTTACGTTGCTTTACGTTCCTTTACGTTGCCTTGCTTTACGTTGATTTACGTTGCTTTACGCTGCTTTACGTTGCCTTGCTTTGCCTTGCTTTATGTTGCTTTACTTTGCTTTACATTGCTTTACGTTGCGTTGCTTTACGTTGCTTTACGTTGCCTTTCCTTGCCTTGCTTTATGTTCCTTTACGTTGGCTTACCTTCTCTCGCTTTACGTTGCTTTACGTTGCTTTACGTTCCCTTGCCTTGCCTTGGTTTACGTTGCTTTACATTGCTTTACGTTGCGTTGCTTTACGTTGCTTTACGTTGCTTTATGTTGCCTTGCCTTGCTTTACGTTGCTTTACGTTGCTTTAAGTTGCCTTGCTTTACGTTGCTTTACGGTGCTTTACTTTGCCTTGCTTTCCCTTGCCTTGCCTTGCCATGTCTTGCCTTGCGTTGCTTTACGTTGCTTTACGTCGCTTTATGTTTCCTTGCATTACGTTGCTTTACGTTGCCTTACGTTGCCTTGCCTTGCCTTGCTTTACGTTGCTTTACGTTGCTTTACGTTGCCTTGCCTTCCCTTGCTTTACGTTGCTTTACGTTCTTTACGTTACTTTACGTTGCCTTACGTTGTCTTTCTTTACGTTACTTTACATTGCTTTACGTTGCTTTACGTTGCCTTGCTTTACGTTGCTTTACGTTGCTTTACGTTTCTTTACGTTGCTTTACGTTGCCTTACTTTACGTTGCCTTGTCTTGCCTTTTTTTACTTTGCTTTACGTTGCCTTGTCTTGCCTTGCCTTACCTTGCTTTACGTTGCTTTACGTTGGTTTACGTTGCTTTACGTTGCCTTGCCTTGCTTTACGTTGCCTCACGTTGCCTTGCCTTGCTTTACGTTGCTTTACGTTGCTTTACGTTCCTTTACGTTGCCTTGCCTTGCCTTGCTTTACGTTGCTTTACGTTGCTTTACGTTGCTTTACGTTGCCTTGCCTAGCCTTGCTTTACGTTGCTTTACGTTGCTTTACATTACTTTACGTTGCCTTACTTTGCCTTGCTTTACGTTGCTTTACGTTGCTTTACGTTGGTTTACGTTACCTTGCTTTACGTTGCTTTACTTTGCTTTACGTTGCTTTACGTTCCCTTGCCTTGCCTTGCTTTACGTTGCTTTACGTTGCTTTACGTTGCTTTACGTTGACTTACTTTATGATGCTTTACGTTGTTTTACTTTGCTTTACGTTGACTTACTTTATGATGCTTTAAGTTGTTTTACTTTGCTTTACGTTGCTTTACGTTAGCCTTGCTTTACGTTGCTTTATGTTGCTTTACGTTGCCTTGCTTTACGTTGCTTTACGTTGCTTTGCGTTGCTTTACGTTGCCTTGCTTTACGTTGCTTTACGTTGCTTTACGTTGCCTTGCTTTACGTTGCTTTACGTTGCTTTACGTTGCCTTGCCTTGCCTTGCTTTACGTTGCTTTACGTTGCTTTACGTTGCCTTGCCTTGCCTTGCTTTACGTTGCTTTACGTTGCCTTGCTTTACGTTGATTTACATTGCTTTACGTTGCTTTACGTTGCCTTGCTTTACGTTGATTTACGTGGCTTTACGTTCCTTTACGTTGCTTTACCTTGCCTTGCTTTATGTTTCTTTACGTTGCTTTACGTTTCTTTACGTTGCTTTACGTTGCCTTGCTTTACGTTGCTTTATGTTGCTATACGTTGCCTTGCCTTGCCTTGCTTTACGTTGCTTTACGTTACTTTACGTAGCCTTGTCTTGCGTTGCTTTACGTTGCTTTACGTTGCTTTACGTTGCGTTGCTTTACGTTGTTTTACGTTGCTTTACGTTGCTTTACTTTGCCTTGCCTTGCCTTGCCTTGCTTTACGTTGCTTTACGTTGCTTAACGTTGCCTTGCTTTACGTTGTTTTACGTTGCTTTACGTTGCCTTGCTTTAAGTTGCTTTACATAGCTTTACGTTGCCTTGCCTTGCCTTGCTTTTCGTTGCTTTACGTTGCTTTACGTTGCCTTGCTTTACGTGGCTTTACGTTGCTTTACTTTGCCTTGCCTTGCCTTGCTTTACGTTGCTTTACATTGCATTACGTTTCTTTACGTTGCCTGGCCTTGCCTTGCCTTCCTTTACGCTGCTTTGCGTTGCTTTACGTTGCGTTGCTTTATGTTGCCTTGCCCTGCTTTACGTTGCTTTAAGTTGCTTTACGTTGCGTTGCTTACGTTGCTTTACTTTGGTTTACGTTGCCTTGCCTTGCCTTGCTTTACGCTGCTTTACGTTGCTTGACGTTGCTTTACGTTGCCTTGCCTCACCTTGGTTTGCGTTGCTTTACGTTGCTTTACGTTGCCTTGCCTTGATTTACGTTGCTTTACGTTGCTTTACGTTGCCTTGCCTTGCCTTGCCTTGCTTTATGTTGCTTTACGTTACCTTGCCTTGCCTTGCTTTACGTTGTTTTACGTTGCTTTACGTTGCCTTGCTTTACGTTGCTTTACGTTCTCTTGGTTTACGTTGCCTTGTCTTGCCTTGCTTTACGTTGCCTGTCTTTCCTTGCTTTACGTTGCTTTACGTTGCCTTGCTTTACGTTGCTTTACGTTGCCTTGCATTACGTTGCCTTTTCTTGCCTTGCTTTACGTTGCTTTACGTTGCCTTGCTTTACGTTGCTTTACGTTACCTTGCTTTACGTTTCTTTACGTTGCCTTGCTTTACGTTGCCTTGCCTTGCCTTGCATTTCCTTGCCTTGCCTTGACTTGCCTTGCTTTACGTTGCTTTACATTGCTTTACGTTTCCTTGCCTTGCCTTGCCTTGCCTTGCCTTGCCTTGCCTTGCCTTGCTTTGCCTTGCTTTACGTTGCTTTACGTTGCCTTGCTTTACGTTGCTTTACGTTGCCTTGCCTTGCTTTACGTTGCCTTGCCTTGCCTTGCCTTGCCTTGAGTTGCCTTGCCTTGCCTTGCTTTACGTTGCTTTACGTTGCCTTGCCTTGCCTTGCCTTGCCTTGCTTTACGTTGCTTTACGTTGCTTTATGTTGCCTTGCCTTGCTTTACGTTGCTTTACGTTGCCTTGCTTTACGTTGCTTTACGTTGCCTTGCCTTGCTTTACGTTGCTTTACGTTGCCTTGCCTTGCTTTACTTTGCTTTACGTTGCCTTGCTTTACGTTGCTTTACGTTGCCTTGCCTTCCTTTACGTTGCTTTACGTTGCCCTGCTTTATGTTGCTTTATGTTGCTTTATGTTGCTTTACATTGCCCTGCTTTACATTGCTTTACGTTGCCTTGCCTTGCTTTACGTTGCTTTACGTTTCCTTGCTTTACGTTGCTTTACGTTGCCTTGCCTTGCTTTACGTTGCTTTACGTTGCTTTACGTTGCCTTGCCTTGCCCTGCTTTACGTTGCTTTACGTTGCTTTACGTTGCTTTACGTTGCTTTACGTTGCCTTACGTTGCCTTGCCTTGCCTTGCTTTACGTTGCTTTACGTTGCTTTATGTTGCTTTATGTTGCCTTGCCTTGCCTTGCTTTACGTTGCTTTACGTTCCCTTGCTTTACGTTGCCTTTCCTTGCCTTGCTTTACGTTGCTTTACGTTGCTTTACGTTGCCTTGCCTTGCCCTGCTTTACGTTGCTTTACGTTGCTTTATGTTGCTTTATGTTGCCTTGCCTTGCCTTGCTTTACGTTGCTTTACGTTCCCTTGCTTTACGTTGCCTTTTCTTGCCTTGCTTTGCGTTGCCTTGTCTTGCCTTGCTTTACGTTGCTTTACATTGCCTTGCTTTACGTTGCTTTACGTTGCCTTGTGTTGGCTTGCTTTACGTTGCTTTATGTTGCCTTGTCATGCCTTGCTTTATGTTGCCTTGTCCTGCCTTGCTTTACTTTGCTTTACGTTGCCTTGCTTTACGTTGCTTTACGTTTCCTTGCCTTGACTTGCCTTGCTTTACGTTGCTTTACCTTGCTTTACCTTGCCTTGCTTTAAGTTGCTTTACGTTGCCTTGAGTTGCCTTGCCTTGCCTTGCTTTACATTGCTTTACGTTGCTTAACGTTTCCTGGCTTTACGTTGCTTTACGTTGCTTTACGTTGATTTACGTTGCCTTGCCTTGCTTTATGTTCCTTTACGTTGCTTTACGTTGCGTTGTTTATGTTGCTTTACGTTGCTTTACGTTGCCTTGCCTTGCCTTGCTTTACGTTGCTTTACGTTGGCTTGCCTTGCATTGCTTTATGTTGCTTTATGTTGTTTACGTTGCCTTGCCTTGCCTTGCTTTACGTTGCTTTACGTTGCTTTACGTTGCCTTGCCTTACCTTGCTTTACGTTGCTTTACGTTGCTTTACGTTGCTTTACGTTGCTTTACGTTGCCTTGCCTTGCCTTGCTTTACGTTGCTTTACGTTGCTTTATGTTGCTTTACGTTGCCTTTTCTTGCCTTGCTTTACGTTGCTTTACGTTGCCTTGCTTTACGTTGCTTTACGTTACCTTGCTTTACGTTTCTTTACGTTGCCTTGCTTTACGTTGCCTTGCCTTGCCTTGCATTTCCTTGCCTTGCCTTGCCTTGCTTTACGTTGCTTTACATTGCTTTACGTTTCCTTGCCTTGCCTTGCCTTGCCTTGCCTTGCTTTGCCTTGCTTTACGTTGCCTTGCCTTGCCTTGCCTTGCTTTACGTTGCTTTACGTTGCCTTGCCTTGCCTTGCCTTGCCTTGAGTTGCCTTGCCTTGCCTTGCTTTATGTTGCTTTACGTTGCTTTATGTTGCCTTGCCTTGCTTTACGTTGCTTTACGTTGCCTTGCTTTACGTTGCTTTACGTTGCCTTGCCTTGCATTACGTTGCTTTACGTTGCCTTGCTTTACGTTGCTTTACGTTGCCTTGCCTTGCTTTACTTTGCTTTACGTTTCCTTGCTTTACGTTGCTTTACGTTGCCTTGCATTGCTTTACGTTTCTTTACGTTGCCTTGCCTTGCTTTACGTTGCTTTACGTTGCCTTACGTTGCCTTGCCTTGCCTTGCTTTACGTTGCTTTACGTTGCTTTATGTTGCTTTACGTTGCCTTGCCTTGCCTTGCTTTACGTTGCTTTACGTTCCCTTGCTTTACGTTGCCTTTTCTTGCCTTGCTTTACGTTGCTTTACATTGCCTTGCTTTACGTTGCTTTACGTTGCCTTGCCTTGCCTTGCTTTACGTTGCTTTACGTTCCCTTGCATTACGTTGCCTTTCCTTGCCTTGCTTTACGTTGCTTTATGTTGCTTTACGTATCCTTGCCTTGCCTTGCTTTACGTTGCTTTACGTTGTTTTAAGTTGCCTTGCCTTGCCTTGCTTTTCGTTGCTTTACGTTGCTTTACATTGCCTTGCTTTACGTTGCTTTACGTTGCATTACGTTACCTTGCCTTGCCTTCCATTACGTTGCCTTGCCTTCCCTTGCCTTGCTTTACGTTGCTTTCCTTTGCTTTACGTTGCTTTACGTTGCCTTTCCTTGCCTTGCTTTACGTTGCTTTACGTTGCCTTGCTTTACGTTGCCTTGCCTTGCCTTGCTTTACGTTGCTTTACGTTGCTTTACGTTGCCTTGCTTTACGTTGCTTTCCGTTGCTTTACATCGCTTTACGTTGCCTTGCCTTGCCTTCCTTTACGTTGCTTTACGTTGCTTTATGTTGCTTTACGTTGCCTTGCCTTACCTTGCTTTACGTTGCTTTACGTTGCCTTGCCTTGCCATGCTTTACGTTGCTTTACGTTGCTTTACGTTGCCTTGCTTTGACTTGCTTTACATTGCTTTACATTGCTTTACGTTTCTTTACGTTGCCTTGCCTTGCCTTGCTTTACGTTGCTTTACGTTTCTTTACGTTGCCTTGCCTTGCTTTACGTTGCTTTACGTTGCTTTACGTTGCTTTACGTTGCCTTGCCTTGCCTTGCTTTACGTTGCTTTACGTTGCTTTAAGTTGCCTTGCTTTACGTTGCTTTACGTTACTTTACGTTGCCTTGTCTTGCGTTGCTTTACGTTGCTTTACGTTGCTTTAAGTTGCCTTGCCTTACCTTGCTTTATGTTGCTTTAAGTTGCTTTACGTTGCCTTTCCTTACGTTTCTTTACGTTGATTTACGTTGCTTTACGTTGCCTTGCCTTGCGTTGCTTTACGTTGCTTTACGTTGCCTTTCTTTACGTTGCTTTACGTTGTTTTACGTTGCTTTACGTTGCCTTGCCTTGCCTTGCTTTACGTTGCTTTACGTTCCTTTACGTTGCTTTACGTTGCCTTGCCTTACCTTGCATTACATTGCTTTACGTTGCCTTCCTTTACGTTCCCTTGTCTTGCCTTGCCTTACGTTGCCTTGTCTTGCCTTGCTTTACGTTGCTTTACGTTTCCTTGCTTTACGTTGCATTACGTTGCCTTGCTTTATGTTGCCTTGTCTTGCCTTGCTTTACGTTGCTTTACGTTGCCTTTCTTTACCTTGCCTTGTCTTGCCTTGCTTTACTTTGCCTTGTCTTGCCTTGCTTTACGTTGCTTTAAGTTGCCTTGTTTACGTTGCTTTACCTTGCCTTGCTTTACGTTGCATTGTCTTGCCTTGCTTTACGTTGCCTTGTCTTGCCTTGTTTTACGTTGCCTTGACTTGACCTGCTTTACTTTGCTTTATGTTGCCCTGCTTTACGTTGCTTTACGTTGACTTGCTTTACGTTGTCTTGCCTTGACTTGCTTTACGTTGCTTTACGTTGCTTTACGTTGCCTTGCCTTGACTTGCTTTACGTTGCTTTACGTTGCTTTACGTTGCCGTGCCTTGACTTGCTTTACGTTGCTTTACGCGTCTTTACGTTGCCTTACGCGTCTTTACGTTGCCTTGCTTCACGTTGCTTTACGTTGCCTTGCCTTGCCTTGCCTTGCTTTAGGTTGCTTTACGTTTATTTACGTTGCCTTGCTTTACGTTGCTTTACGTTGCCTTGCCTTGCCTTGCCTTGCTTTAAGTTGCTTTACGTTGCTTTACGTTGCCTTGCCTTGCTTTACGTTGCTTTACTTTGCTTTACGTTGCCTTGCCTTGCTTTACGTTGCTTTACGTTGCCTTGCCTTGCTTTACGTTGCTTTACTTTGCTTTACGTTAAGTTGCTTTACGTTGCTTTACGTTGCTTTACGTTGCCTTGCCTTGCTTTGCGTTGGTTCACGTTTCTTTACGTTGCTTTACGTTGCCTTGCCTTCTTTACGTTGCTTTACGTTGCCTTGCATTACGTTGCTTTACGTTGCCTTGCCTTGCTTTACGTTGATTTACGTTGCCTTGCTTTACGTTGCTTTACGTTTCTTTACGTTGCCTTGCCTTGCTTTATGTTGCTTTACGTTGCTTTACCTTTCCTTGCCTTGCTTTACGTTACCTTGCCTTTCCTTGCCTTGCCTTACCTTGCCTTGCCTTTCCTTTCCTTGCTTTATGTTGCTTTACGTTGTCTTGCCTTGCCTTGCCTTGCTTTACGTTGCTTTACATTGCCTTTCCTTGCCTTGCCTTGCCTTGCTTTACGTTGCTTTACGTTGCTTTAAGTTGCCTTGTTTTACTTTGCTTTACTTTGCTTTACGTTGCTTTACGTTGCCTTGCGTTGCTTTACGTTGCTATAAGTTGCGTTGCTTTACGTTGCTTTACGTTGCTTTACGTTGCCTTGCCTTGCCTTGCTTTACGTTGCTTTACGTTGCTTTACGTCGCTTTACGTTGCCTTGCCTTGCCTTGATTTACGTTGCTTTACGTTGCTTTACGTTGTTTTACCTTGCCTTGCTTTATGTTGCTTTACGTTGCTTTACGTTGCTTTACATTGCCTTGCCTTGCCTTGCTTTACGTTGCTTTACGTTGCCTTACCTAGTCTCATTTTACGTTGCTTTACGTTGCATTACGTTGCCTTTCCTTGCCTTGCTTTACGTTGCTTTATGTTGCTTTAAGTTGCCTTGCTTTACGTTGCTTTACGTTACTTTACGTAGCCTTGTCTTGCGTTGCTTTACGTTGCTTTACGTTGCTTTAAGTTGCCTTGCCTTACCTTGCTTTTCGTTGCTTTACGTTGCTTTACATTGCCTTGCTTTACGTTGCTTTACGTTGCATTACGTTACCTTGCCTTGCCTTCCATTACGTTGCCTTGCCTTCCCTTGCCTTGCTTTACGTTGCTTTCCTTTGCTTTACGTTGCTTTACGTTGCCTTTCCTTGCCTTGCTTTACGTTGCTTTACGTTGCCTTGCTTTACGTTGACTTTCCTTGCCTTGCTTTACGTTGCTTTAGGTTGCTTTACGTTGCCTTGCTTTACGTTGCTTTACGTTGCTTTACGTCGCTTTACGTTGCCTTGCCTTGCCTTCCTTTACGTTGCTTTACGTTGCTTTATGTTGCTTTACGTTGCCTTGCCTTACCTTGCTTTACGTTGCTTTACGTTGCCTTGCCTTGCCATGCTTTACGTTGCTTTACGTTGCTTTACGTTGCCTTGCTTTGACTTGCTTTACATTGCTTTACATTGCTTTACGTTTCTTTACGTTGCCTTGCTTTGCCTTGCTTTACGTTGCTTTACGTTGCTTTACGTTGCCTTGCCTTGCTTTACGTTGCTTTACGTTGCTTTACGTTGCTTTACGTTGCCTTGCCTTGCCTTGCTTTACGTTGCTTTACATTGCTTTAAGTTGCCTTGCTTTACGTTGCTTTACGTTACTTTACGTAGCCTTGTCTTGCGTTGCTTTACGTTGCTTTACGTTGCTTTAAGTTGCCTTGCCTTACCTTGCTTTATGTTGCTTTAAGTTGCTTTACGTTGCCTTTCCTTGCGTTTCTTTACGTTGATTTACGTTGCTTTACGTTGCCTTGCCTTACGTTGCTTTACGTTGCTTTACGTTGCTTTACGTTGCTTTACGTTGCCTTTCTTTACGTTGCTTTACGTTGTTTTACGTTGCTTTACGTTACCTTGCCTTGCCTTGCTTTACGTTGCTTTACGTTGCTTTACGTTGCCTTGCCTTACCTTGCATTACATTGCTTTACGTTGCCTTCCTTTACGTTCCCTTGTCTTGCCTTGCCTTACGTTGCCTTGTCTTGCCTTGCTTTACGTTGCTTTACGTTTCCTTGCTTTACGTTGCATTACGTTGCCTTGCTTTATGTTGCCTTGTCTTGCCTTGCTTTACGTTGCTTTACGTTGCCTTTCTTTACGTTGCCTTGTCTTGCCTTGCTTTACTTTGCCTTGTCTTGCCTTGCTTTACGTTGCTTTAAGTTGCCTTGTTTACGTTGCTTTACCTTGCCTTGCTTTACGTTGCATTGTCTTGCCTTGCTTTACGTTGCCTTGTCTTGCCTTGTTTTACGTTGCCTTGACTTGACTTGCTTTACTTTGCTTTATGTTGCCCTGCTTTACGTTGCTTTACGTTGACTTGCTTTACGTTGTCTTGCCTTGACTTGCTTTACGTTGCTTTACGTTGCTTTACGTTGCCTTGCCTTGACTTGCTTTACGTTGCTTTACGCGTCTTTACGTTGCCTTACGCGTCTTTACGTTGCCTTGCTTCACGCTGCTTTACGTTGCCTTGCCTTGCCTTGCCTTGCTTTAGGTTGCTTTACGTTTATTTACGTTGCCTTGCTTTACGTTGCTTTACGTTGCCTTGCCTTGCCTTGCCTTGCTTTAAGTTGCTTTACGTTGCTTTACGTTGCCTTGCCTTGCTTTACGTTGCTTTACGTTGCTTTACGTTGCCTTGCCTTGCTTTACGTTGCTTTACGTTGCTTTACGTTGCCTTGCCTTGCTTTACGTTGCTTTACTTTGCTTTACGTTAAGTTGCTTTACGTTGCTTTACGTTGCTTTACGTTGCCTTGCCTTGCTTTGCGTTGGTTCACGTTTCTTTACGTTGCTTTACGTTGCCTTGCCTTCTTTACGTTGCTTTACGTTGCCTTGCATTACGTTGCTTTACGTTGCCTTGCCTTGCTTTACGTTGATTTACGTTGCCTTGCTTTACGTTGCTTTACGTTTCTTTACGTTGCCTTGCCTTGCTTTACGTTGCTTTACGTTGCTTTACCTTTCCTTGCCTTGCTTTACGTTACCTTGCCTTTCCTTGCCTTGCCTTACCTTGCCTTGCCTTTCCTTTCCTTGCTTTATGTTGCTTTACGTTGTCTTGCCTTGCCTTGCCTTGCTTTACGTTGCTTTACATTGCCTTTCCTTGCCTTGCCTTGCCTTGCTTTACGTTGCTTTACGTTGCTTTAAGTTGCCTTGTTTTACTTTGCTTTACTTTGCTTTACGTTGCTTTACGTTGCCTTGCGTTGCTTTACGTTGCTATAAGTTGCGTTGCTTTACGTTGCTTTACGTTGCTTTACGTTGCCTTGCCTTGCCTTGCTTTACGTTGCTTTACGTTGCTTTACGTCGCTTTACGTTGCCTTGCCTTGCCTTGATTTACGTTGCTTTACGTTGCTTTACGTTGTTTTACCTTGCCTTGCTTTATGTTGCTTTACGTTGCTTTACGTTGCTTTACATTGCCTTGCCTTGCCTTGCTTTACGTTGCTTTACGTTGCCTTACCTAGTCTCGTTTTACGTTGCTTTACGTTGCATTACGTTGCCTTTCCTTGCCTTGCTTTACGTTGCTTTATGTTGCTTTACGTATCCTTGCCTTGCCTTGCTTTACGTTGCTTTACGTTGTTTTAAGTTGCCTTGCCTTGCCTTGCTTTTCGTTGCTTTACATTGCTTTACATTGCCTTGCTTTACGTTGCTTTACGTTGCATTACGTTACCTTGCCTTGCCTTCCATTACGTTGCCTTACCTTCCCTTGCCTTGCTTTACGTTGCTTTCCTTTGCTTTACGTTGCTTTACGTTGCCTTGCCTTGCCTTGCTTTACGTTGCTTTACGTTGCCTTGCCTTGCCTTGCTTTACGTTGCTTTACGTTGCTTTACGTTGCCTTGCTTTACGTTGCTTTCCGTTGCTTTACGTCGCTTTACGTTGCCTTGCCTTGCCTTCCTTTACGTTGCTTTACGTTGCTTTATGTTGCTTTACGTTGCCTTGCCTTACCTTGCTTTACGTTGCTTAACGTTGCCTTGCTTTACGTTGCTTTACGTTGCTTTACGTTGATTTACGTTGCCTTGCCTTGCTTTATGTTCCTTTACGTTGCTTTACGTTGCGTTGTTTATGTTGCTTTACGTTGCTTTACGTTGCCTTGCCTTGCCTTGCTTTACGGTGCTTTACGTTGGCTTGCCTTGCATTGCTTTATGTTGCTTTATGTTGTTTACGTTGCCTTGCCTTGCCTTGCTTTACGTTGCTTTACGTTGCTTTACGTTGCCTTGCCTTACCTTGCTTTACGTTGCTTTACGTTGCTTTACGTTGCTTTACGTTGATTTACGTTGCCTTGCCTTGCCTTGCTTTACGTTGCTTTACGTTGCTTTATGTTGCTTTACGTTGCCTTTTCTTGCCTTGCTTTACGTTGCTTTACGTTGCCTTGCTTTACGTTGCTTTACGTTACCTTGCTTAACGTTTCTTTACGTTGCCTTGCTTTACGTTGCCTTGCCTTGCCTTGCATTTCCTTGCCTTGCCTTGCCTTGCTTTACGTTGCTTTACATTGCTTTACGTTTCCTTGCCTTGCCTTGCCTTGCCTTGCCTTGCTTTGCCTTGCTTTACGTTGCCTTGCCTTGCCTTGCCTTGCTTTACGTTGCTTTACGTTGCCTTGCCTTGCCTTGCCTTGCCTTGAGTTGCCTTGCCTTGCCTTGCTTTATGTTGCTTTACGTTGCTTTATGTTGCCTTGCCTTGCTTTACGTTGCTTTACGTTGCCTTGCTTTACGTTGCTTTACGTTGCCTTGCCTTGCATTACGTTGCTTTACGTTGCCTTGCTTTACGTTGCTTTACGTTGCCTTGCCTTGCTTTACTTTGCTTTACGTTCCCTTGCTTTACGTTGCTTTACGTTGCCTTGCCTTGCTTTACGTTTCTTTACGTTGCCTTACGTTGCATTGCCTTGCCTTGCTTTACGTTGCTTTACGTTGCTTTATGTTGCTTTACGTTGCCTTGCCTTGCCTTGCTTTACGTTGCTTTACGTTCCCTTGCTTTACGTTGCCTTTTCTTGCCTTGCTTTACGTTGCTTTACATTGCCTTGCTTTACGTTGCTTTACGTTGCCTTGCCTTGCCTTGCTTTACGTTGCTTTACGTTCCCTTGCTTTACGTTGCCTTGTCTTGCCTTGCTTTACGTTGCTTTACATTGCCTTGCTTTACGTTGCTTTACGTTGCCTTGTGTTGGCTTGCTTTACGTTGCTTTACATTGCCTTGCTTTACGTTGCTTTACGTTTCCTTGCCTTCACTTGCCTTGCTTTACGTTGCTTTACCTTGCTTTACCTTGCCTTGCTTTACGTTGCTTTACGTTGCCTTGAGTTGCCTTGCCTTGCCTTGCTTTACATTGCTTTACGTTGCTTAACTTTGCCTTGCTTTACGTTGCTTTACGTTGCTTTACGTTGCTTTACGTTGCCTTGCCTTGCTTTACGTTTCTTTACGTTGCTTTACGTTGCGTTGTTTTTGTTGCTTTACGTTGCTTTACGTTGCCTTGCCTTGCCTTGCTTTACGTTGCTTTACGTTGCCTTGCCTTGCATTGCTTTACGTTGCTTTACGTTGCTTTATGTTGTTTACGTTGCCTTGCCTTGCCTTGCTTTACGTTGCTTTACGTTGCTTTACGTTGCCTTGCCTTACCTTGCTTTACATTGCTTTACGTTGCTTTACGTTGCTTTACGTTGCCTTGCCTTGCCTTGCTTTACGTTGCTTTACGTTGCCTTGCCTTGCGTTGCTGTACGTTGCTTTACGTTGCTTTACGTTGCCTTTCTTTACGTTGCTTTACGTTCCTTTACGTTGCTTTATCTTGCCTTGCCTTGCCTTGCTTTACGTTGCTTTACATTGCTTTACGTTGCCTTGCCTTGCCTTGCTTTACGTTGCTTTACGTTCCCTTGTTTACGTTGCCTTGTCTTGCCTTGCTTTACGTTGCCTTTTCTTGCCATGCTTTACGTTGCTTTACGTTGCCTTGCTTTAAGTTGCTTTACGTTGCCTTGCTTTACGTTGCCTTGCCTTGCCTTGCTGTTCGTTGCTTTACGTTGCTTTACGTTGCCTTGCTTTACGTTGCTTTACGTTGCTTCATGTCGCTTTTCATTGCCTTGCCCTGTTTTACGTTGCTTTACATTGCTTTACGTTGCTTTACGTTGCCTTGCCTTACCTTGCTTTACGTTGCTTTACGTTGCTTTATGTTGCTTAACGTTGCCTTGCCTTGCCTTTCTTTACGTTGCTTTACGTTGCTTTACGTTGCCTTGCCTTGCCTTGCTTTACGTTGCTTTACGTTGCTTTACGTTTCTTTACGTTGCCTTGCCTTGCCTTGCCTTGCTTTACGTTGCTTTACGTTGCTTTACGTTGCCTTGCCTTGCCTTGCTTTACGTTGCTTTACTTTGCTTTAAGTTACCTTACGTTGCCTTGCTTTACGTTGCTTTACGTTGTCTTGCTTTGCCTTGCTTTACGTTGCTTTACATTGCTTTACGTTGCTTTATGTTGCCTTGCCTTGCCTTGCTTTACGTTGCTTTACGTTGCTTTACGTTGCCTTGCCTTATCTTGCTTTACGTTGCTTTACGTTGCTTTACGTTGCTTTACGTTTCCTTGCCTTGATTTACGTTGCTTTACGTTGCCTTTCCTTGCCTTCCTTTACGTTGGTTTACGTTCTTTAAGTTGCTTTACGTTGCCTTGACTTGCCTTGCTTTACGTTGCTTTATGTTGCTTTACGTTGCCTTGCCTTGCCTTGCTTTACATTGCTTTACGTTGCTTTACGTTGCTTTACATTGCCTTGCCTTTCTTTACGTTGCTTTACGTTGCTTTACGTTGCTTTACGTTGCCTTGCCTTTCTTTACGTTGCTTTAGGTTGCTTTACGTTTCCTTGCCTTGCCTGGCTTTACGTTGCTTTACGTTGCCTTACCTTGCCTTGCTTTATGTTGCTTTACATTGCATTGCTTTACGTTGCCTTTTCTTGCTTTCCTTTACGTTTCCTTGTCTTGCATTGCTTTACGTTACTTTACGTTTCCTTGCTTTACGTTGCTTTACGTTGCCTTGCTTTACGTTGCCTTGTCTTGCCTTGCTTTACGTTGCTTTACATTGCCTTGCTTTACGTTGCTTTACCTTGCCTTGCTTTACGTTGCATTGTCTTGCCTTGCTTTACGTTGCCTTGTCTTGCCTTGCTTTACGTTGCTTTACGTTGCCTTGCCATGCATTACGTTTCTTTACATTGCTTTACGTTGCCTTGCCTTGGTATACGTTGCTTTACGTTGCTTTACGTTGCCTTGCCTTGACTTGCTGTATGTTGCTTTACGTTGTCTTGCTTTTCGTTGCTTTACGTTGCTTTACTTTTCCTTGCTTTACGTTGCTTTACGTTGCCTTGCTTTGCCTTGCCTTGCTTTACGTTGCTTTACGTTGCTTTACGTTGCATTGCTTTATGTTACTTTACGTTGCTTTACGTCGCTTTAGGTTGCCTTGCCATGCCTTGCTTTACGTTGCTTTAAGTTGCTTTACGTTGTTTTACCTTGCCTTGCTTTATGTTGCTTTACGTTGCTTTACGTTGCTTTACATTGCCTTGCCTTGCCTTGCTTTACGTTGCTTTACGTTGCCTTATCTAGTCTCGTTTTACGTTGCTTTACGTTGCATTACGTTGCCTTTCCCTGCCTTGCTTTACGTTGCTTTATGTTGCTTTACGTATCCTTGCCTTGCCTTGCTTTACGTTGCTTTACGTTGTTTTAAGTTGCCTTGCCTTGCCTTGCTTTTCGTTGCTTTACGTTGCTTTACATTGCCTTGCTTTACGTTGCTTTACGTTGCATTACGTTACCTTGCCTTGCCTTCCATTACGTTGCCTTGCCTTCCCTTGCCTTGCTTTACGTTGCTTTCCTTTGCTTTACGTTGCTTTACGTTGCCTTTCCTTGCCTTGCTTTACGTTGCTTTATGTTGCCTTGCTTTACGTTGCCTTGCCTTGCCTTGCTTTACGTTGCTTTACGTTGCTTTACGTTGCCTTGCTTTACGTTGCTTTCCGTTGCTTTACGTCGCTTTACGTTGCCTTGCCTTGCCTTCCTTTACGTTGCTTTACGTTGCTTTATGTTGCTTTACGTTGCCTTGCCTTACCTTGCTTTACGTTGCTTTACGTTGCCTTGCCTTGCCATGCTTTACGTTGCTTTACGTTGCTTTACGTTGCCTTGCTTTGACTTGCTTTACATTGCTTTACATTGCTTTACGTTTCTTTACGTTGCCTTGCCTTGCCTTGCTTTACGTTGCTTTACGTTGCTTTACGTTGCCTTGCCTTGCTTTACGTTGCTTTACGTTGCTTTACGTTGCTTTACGTTTCCTTGCCTTGCCGTGCTTTACGTTGCTTTACGTTGCTTTAAGTTGCCTTGCTTTACGTTGCTTTACGTTACTTTACGTTGCCTTGTCTTGCGTTGCTTTACGTTGCTTTACGTTGCTTTAAGTTGCCTTGCCTTACCTTGCTTTATGTTGCTTTAAGTTGCTTTACGTTGCCTTTCCTTGCGTTTCTTTACGTTGATTTACGTTGCTTTACGTTGCCTTGCCTTGCGTTGCTTTACGTTGCTTTACGTTGCTTTACGTTGCTTTACGTTGCCTTTCTTTACGTTGCTTTACGTTGTTTTACGTTGCTTTACGTTGCCTTGCCTTGCCTTGCTTTACGTTGCTTTACGTTCCTTTACGTTGCTTTACGTTGCCTTGCCTTACCTTGCATTACATTGCTTTACGTTGCCTTCCTTTACGTTCCCTTGTCTTGCCTTGCCTTACGTTGCCTTGTCTTGCCTTGCTTTACGTTGCTTTACGTTTCCTTGCTTTACGTTGCATTACGTTGCCTTGCTTTATGTTGCCTTGTCTTGCCTTGCTTTACGTTGCTTTACGTTGCATTTCTTTACGTTGCCTTACGTTGCCTTTCTTTACGTTGCCTTGTCTTGCCTTGCTTTACTTTGCCTTGTCTTGCCTTGCTTTACGTTGCTTTAAGTTGCCTTGTTTACGTTGATTTACGTTGCTTTACGTTGCCTTGCCTTGCTTTACGTTGCTTTACGTTGCTTTACGTTGCCTTGCTTTACGTTGCTTTTCGTTGCCTTGCCTTGCTTTACGTTGCTTTACGTTGTCTTGCTTTACGTACCTTTACGTTGCTTTACGTTGCCTTGCCTTGCTTTACGTTGCTTTACTTTGCTTTACGTTAAGTTGCTTTACGTTGCTTTACGTTGCTTTACGTTTCCTTGCCTTGCTTTGCGTTGGTTCACGTTTCTTTACGTTGCTTTACGTTGCCTTGCCTTCTTTACGTTGCTTTACGTTGCTTTACCTTTCCTTGCCTTGCTTTACGTTACCTTGCCTTTCCTTGCCTTGCCTTACCTTGCCTTGCCTTTCCTTTCCTTGCTTTATGTTGCTTTACGTTGTCTTGCCTTGCCTTGCCTTGCTTTACGTTGCTTTACATTGCCTTTCCTTGCCTTGCCTTGCCTTGCTTTACGTTGCTTTACGTTGCTTTAAGTTGCCTTGTTTTACTTTGCTTTACTTTGCTTTACGTTGCTTTACGTTGCCTTGCGTTGCTTTACGTTGCTATAAGTTGCGTTGCTTTACGTTGCTTTACGTTGCTTTACGTTGCCTTGCCTTGCCTTGCTTTACGTTGCTTTACGTTGCTTTACGTCGCTTTACGTTGCCTTGCCTTGCCTTGATTTACGTTGCTTTACGTTGCTTTACGTTGTTTTACCTTGCCTTGCTTTATGTTGCTTTACGTTGCTTTACGTTGCTTTACATTGCCTTGCCTTGCCTTGCTTTACGTTGCTTTACGTTGCCTTACCTAGTCTCGTTTTACGTTGCTTTACGTTGCATTACGTTGCCTTTCCTTGCCTTGCTTTACGTTGCTTTATGTTGCTTTACGTATCCTTGCCTTGCCTTGCTTTACGTTGCTTTACGTTGTTTTAAGTTGCCTTGCCTTGCCTTGCTTTTCGTTGCTTTACGTTGCTTTACATTGCCTTGCTTTACGTTGCTTTACGTTGCATTACGTTACCTTGCCTTGCCTTCCATTACGTTGCCTTACCTTCCCTTGCCTTGCTTTACGTTGCTTTCCTTTGCTTTACGTTGCTTTACGTTGCCTTGCCTTGCCTTGCTTTACGTTGCTTTACGTTGCCTTTCTTTACATTGCCTTGCCTTGCCTTGCTTTACGTTGCTTTACGTTGCTTTACGTTGCCTTGCTTTACGTTGCTTTCCGTTGCTTTACGTCGCTTTACGTTGCCTTGCCTTGCCTTCCTTTACGTTGCTTTACGTTGCTTTATGTTGCTTTACGTTGCCTTGCCTTACCTTGCTTTACGTTGCTTTACGTTGCCTTGCCTTGCCATGCTTTACGTTGCTTTACGTTGCTTTACGTTGCCTTGACTTGACTTGCTTTACATTGCTTTACATTGCTTTACGTTTCTTTACGTTCCCTTGCCTTGCCTTGCTTTACGTTGCTTTACGTTGCTTTACGTTGCCTTGCCTTGCTTTACGTTGCTTTACGTTGCTTTACGTTGCTTTACGTTGCCTTGCCTTGCCTTGCTTTACGTTGCTTTACGTTGCTTTAAGTTGCCTTGCTTTACGTTGCTTTACGTTACTTTACGTTGCCTTGTCTTGCGTTGCTTTACGTTGCTTTACGTTGCTTTAAGTTGCCTTGCCTTACCTTGCTTTATGTTGCTTTAAGTTGCTTTACGTTGCCTTGCCTTTCCTTGCTTTACGTTGTTTTACGTTGCTTTACGTTGCCTTGCTTTACGTTGCTTTACGTTCTCTTGCTTTACGTTGCCTTGTCTTGCCTTGCTTTACGTTTCCTTGTCTTTCCTTGCTTTACGTTGCTTTAAGTTGCTTTACGTTGCTTTACGTTGCCTTGCTTTACGTTGCCTTTTCTTGCCTTGCTTTACGTTGCTTTACGTTGCCTTGTCTTGCCTTGCTTTACGTTGCCTGTCTTTCCTTGCTTTACGTTGCTTTACGTTGCCTTGCTTTACGTTGCTTTACGTTGCCTTGCATTACGTTGCCTTTTCTTGCCTTGCTTTACGTTGCTTTACGTTACCTTGCTTTACGTTTCTTTACGTTGCCTTGCTTTACGTTGCCTTGCCTTGCCTTGCATTTCCTTGCCTTGCCTTGCCTTGCCTTGCTTTACGTTGCTTTACATTGCTTTACGTTTCCTTGCCTTGCCTTGCCTTGCCTTGCCTTGCCTTGCCTTGCCTTGCCTTGCCTTGCTTTGCCTTGCTTTACGTTGCTTTACGTTGCCTTTCTTTACGTTGCTTTACGTTGCCTTGCCTTGCTTTACGTTGCCTTGCCTTGCCTTGCCTTGCCTTGAGTTGCCTTGCCTTGCCTTGCTTTACGTTGCTTTACGTTGCCTTGCCTTGCCTTGCCTTGCCTTGCTTTACGTTGCTTTACGTTGCTTTATGTTGCCTTGCCTTGCTTTACGTTGCTTTACGTTGCCTTGCTTTACGTTGATTTACGTTGCCTTGCCTTGCTTTATGTTGCTTTACGTTGCCTTGCCTTGCTTTATGTTGCTTTACGTAGCCTTGCTTTACGTTGCTTTACGTTGCCTTGCCTTGCTTTACTTTGCTTTACGTTGCCTTGCTTTACGTTGCTTTACGTTGCCTTGCCTTCCTTTACGTTACTTTACGTTGCCCTGCTTTATGTTGCTTTATGTTGCTTTATGTTGCTTTACATTGCCCTGCTTTACGTTGCTTTACGTTGCCTTGCCTTGCTTTACGTTGCTTTACGTTTCCTTGCTTTACGTTGCTTTACGTTGCCTTGCCTTGCTTTACGTTGCTTTACGTTGCTTTACATTGCCTTGCCTTGCCTTGCTTTACGTTGCTTTACGTTGCTTTACGTTGCTTTACGTTGCCTTACGTTGCCTTGCCTTGCCTTGCTTTACGTTGCTTTACGTTGCTTTATGTTGCTTTACGTTGCCTTGCCTTGCCTTGCTTTACGTTGCTTTACGTTCCCTTGCTTTACGTTGCCTTTTCTTGCCTTGCTTTGCGTTGCCTTGTCTTGCCTTGCTTTACGTTGCTTTACATTGCCTTGCTTTACGTTGCTTTATGTTGCCTTGTCATGCCTTGCTTTATGTTGCCTTGTCTTGCCTTGCTTTACGTTGCTTTACGTTGCCTTGCTTTACGTTGCTTTACGTTTCCTTGCCTTGACTTGCCTTGCTTTACGTTGCTTTACGTTGCTTTACCTTGCCTTGCTTTACGTTGCTTTACGTTACCTTGAGTTGCCTTGCCTTGCCTTGCTTTACATTGCTTTACGTTGCTTAACGTTGCCTTGCTTTACGTTGCTTTACGTTGCTTTACGTTGCCTTGCCTTGCTTTATGTTCCTTTACGTTGCTTTACGTTGCGTTGTTTATGTTGCTTTACGTTGCTTTACGTTGCCTTGCCTTGCCTTGCCTTACGTTGCTTTACGTTGGCTTGCCTTGCATTGCTCTATGTTGCTTTACGTTGCTTTATGTTGTTTACGTTGCCTTGCCTTGCCTTGCTTTACGTTGCTTTACGTTGCTTTACGTTGCCTTGCCTTACCTTTCTTTACGTTGCTTTACGTTGCTTTACGTTGCTTTACGTTGCTTTACTTTGCCTTGCCTTGCCTTGCTTTACGTTGCTTTACGTTGCTTTATGTTGCTTTACGTTGCCTTTTCTTGCCTTGCTTTACGTTGCTTTACGTTGCCTTGCTTTACGTTGCTTTACGTTACCTTGCTTTACGTTTCTTTACGTTGACTTGCTTTACGTTGCCTTGCCTTGCCTTGCATTTCCTTGCCTTGCCTTGCCTTGCTTTACGTTGCTTTACATTGCTTTACGTTTCCTTGCCTTGCCTTGCCTTGCCTTGCCTTGCTTTGCCTTGCTTTACGTTGCCTTGCCTTGCCTTGTCTTGCCTTGCTTTACGTTGCTTTACGTTGCTTTATGTTGCCTTGCCTTGCTTTACGTTGCTTTACGTTGCCTTGCTTTACGTTGCTTTACGTTGCCTTGCCTTGCATTACGTTGCTTTACGTTGCCTTGCTTTACGTTGGTTTACGTTGCCTTGCCTTGCTTTACTTTGCTTTACGTTGCCTTGCTTTACGTTGCTTTACGTTGCCTTGACTTCCTTTACGTTGCTTTACGTTGCCCTGCTTTATGTTGCTTTATGTTGCTTTACATTGCCCTGCTTTACGTTGCTTTACGTTGCTTTACGTTGCCTTGGCTTGCTTTACGTTGCTTTATGTTTCCGTGCTTTACGTTGCTTTACGTTGCCTTGCCTTGCTTTACGTTGCTTTACGTTGCCTTACGTTGCCTTGCCTTGCCTTGCTTTACGTTGCTTTACGTTGCTTTATGTTGCCTTACGTTGCCTTGCCTTGCCTTGCTTTACGTTGCTTTACGTTCCCTTGCTTTACGTTGCCTTTTCTTGCCTTGCTTTACGTTGCTTTACATTGCCTTGCTTTACGCTGCTTTACGTTGCCTTGCCTTGCTTTACGTTGCTTTACGTTGTTTTACGTTGCTTTACGTTGCCTTGCTTTACGTTGCCTTGCTTTACGTTGCCTTGCTTTACGTTGCCTTGTCTTGCCTTGCTTTACGTTGCTTTACGTTGCCTTGCTTTACGTTGCTTTACGTTGCCTTGCTTTACGTTGCCTTGCCTTGCCTTGCCTTGCTTTACGTTGCTTTAAGTTTCTTTACGTTGCCTTGTTTACGTTGCTTTATGTTGCTTTACGTTGCTTTACGTTGCCTTGCGTTGCTTTACGTTGCTATAAGTTGCGTTGCTTTACGTTGCTTTACGTTGCTTTACGTTGCCTTGCCTTGCCTTGCTTTACGGTGCTTTACGTTGCTTTACGTTGCTTTACGTTGCCTTGCTTTTCCTTGCTTTACGTTGCTTTACGTTGCTTTACGTTGCCTTGCTTTACGTTGTTTTACGTTGCTTTACGTTGCCTTGCTTTACGTTGCCTTGCTTTACGTTGCCTTGCTTTACGTTGCTTAACGTTCCTTTACGTTGCCTTGCTTTACGTTTCTTTACGTTTCTTTACGTTGCTTTATGTTGCTTTACGTTGCTTAACGTTGCCTTGCTTTACGTTTCTTAACGTTGCTTTACGTTGCTTTACGTTGCCTTGCCTTGCCTTGATTTACGTTGCTTTACGTTGCTTTACGTTGCTTTACGTTGCCTTCCTTTACGTTGCTTTACGTTGCTTTACGTTGCTTTAAGTTGCCTTGCTTTACGTTGCTTTACGTTGCTTTACGTTGCCTTGCTTTACGTTGCTTTACGTTGCCATGCTTTACGTTGCTTTACGTTGCTTTACGTTGCTTTACGTTGCCTTGCTTTACGTTGCTTTACGTTGCTTTACGTTGCTTTAGGTTGCCTTGCTTTACGTTGCCTTGCCTTGCCTTGCTTTACGTTGCTTTACGTTGCATTACGTTGGTTTACGTTGCTTTGCCTTTCCTTGCTTTACGTTGCTTTACGTTGCTTTACGTTGCTTTACGTTGCCTTGCTTTACGTTGCTTTACGTTGCTTTATGTCGCTTTACGTTGCCTTGCCTTGCCTTGCTTTACGTTGCTTTACGTTGCTTTACGTTGCCTTGCCTTGCCTTGATTTACGTTGCTTTACGTTGCTTTACGTTGCCTTGCTTTTTCTTGCTTTACGTTGCTTTACGTTGCTTTACGTTGCTTTACGTTGCCTTGCTTTACGTTGCTTTACGTTGCTTTACGTTCCGTTGCTTTACGTTGCTTTACGTTGGTTTAGGTTGCCTTGCCTTGCCTTGCTTTACGTTGCTTTACGTTGCCTTGCCTTGCCTTGCTTTACGTTGATTTACGTTGCTTTACGTTGCTTTACGTTGCCTTGCCTTGCCTTGATTTACGTTGCCTTGTCTTGCCTTGCTTTACGTTGCTTTACGTAGCCTTGCTTTACGTTGCTTTACGTTACCTTGCTTTACGTTGCTTTACGTTACCTTGCTTTACGTTGCCTTTTCTTGCCTTGCTTTACGTTGCCTTGTCTTGCCTTGTTTTACGTTGCCTTGTCTTGCCTTGCTTTACGTTGCTTTATGTTGCCCTGCTTTACGTTGCTTTACGTTGCCTTGCTTTACGTTGCCTTGCCTTGACTTGCTTTACGTTGCTTTACGTTGCTTTACATTGCATTGCCTTGTCTTGCTTTACGTTGCTTTATGTTGCCTTACCTTGCCTTGCTTTACGTTGCTTTACGTAGCCTTGCTTTATGTTGCTTTACGTTGCTTTACGTTGCCTTGCCTTGGCTTGCTTTACGTTGCTTTACGTTACTTTACGTTGCTTTATGTTGCCTTGATTTACGTTGCTTTACGTTGCTTTACGTCGCTTTACGTTGCCTTGCCTTGCCTTGCTTTACGTTGCTTTACTTTTCTTTATGTTGCCTTGCATTACGTTGCTTTACGTTGATTTACGATGCCTTGCCTTTCCTTGCTTTACGTTGCTTTACGTTGCCTTACCTTCTCTCGCTTTACGTTGCTTTACGTTGCTTTACGTTGCTGTACGTTCCCTTGCCTTGCCTTGCTTTACGTTGCTTTACATTGCTTTACGTTGCGTTGCTTTAGGTTGCTTTACGTTGCTTTACGTTGCCTTGCCTTGCGTTGCTTTACGTTGCTTTACGTTGCTTTACGTTGCCTTGCTTTACGTTGCTTTACGTCGTCTTACGTTGCCTTGCCTTGCCTTGCTTTACGTTGCTTTACGTTGCTTTACGTTGCTTTATGTTGCCTTGCCTTACCTTGCTTTACGTTGCTTTACGTTGGTTTACGTTGCTTTACGTTGCCTTGCCTTGCCTTGCTTTACGTTGCTTTACGTTGCCTTGCCTTGCTTTACGTTGCTTTACGTTGCTTTACCTTCCTTTACGTTGCCTTGCCTTGCCTTGATTTATGTTGCTTTACGTTGCTTTACGTTGCTTTACGTTGCCTTGCCTTGCTTTATGTTCCTTTACGTTGCTTTACGTTGCGTTGTTTATGTTGCTTTACGTTGCTTTATGTTGCCTTGTCTTGCCTTGCTTTACGTTGCTTTACGTTGCCTTGCTTTACGTTGCTTTACGTTTCCTTGCCTTGACTTGCCTTGCTTTACGTTGCTTTACGTTGCTTTACCTTGCCTTGCTTTACGTTGCTTTACGTTACCTTGAGTTGCCTTGCCTTGCCTTGCTTTACATTGCTTTACGTTGCTTAACGTTGCCTTGCTTTACGTTGCTTTACGTTGCTTTACGTTGCCTTGCCTTGCTTTATGTTCCTTTACGTTGCTTTACGTTGCGTTGTTTATGTTGCTTTACGTTGCTTTACGTTGCCTTGCCTTGCCTTGCCTTACGTTGCTTTACGTTGGCTTGCCTTGCATTGCTCTATGTTGCTTTACGTTGCTTTATATTGTTTACGTTGCCTTTTCTTGCCTTGCTTTACGTTGCTTTACGTTGCTTTACGTTGCCTTGCCTTACCTTGCTTTACGTTGCTTTTACGTTGCTTTACGTTGCTTTACGTTGCCTTGCCTTGCCTTGCTTTACGTTGCTTTACGTTCCTTTATGTTGCTTTACGTTGCCTTTTCTTGCCTTGCTTTACGTTGCTTTACGTTGCCTTGCTTTACTTTGCTTTACGTTACCTTGCTTTACGTTTCTTTACGTTGCCTTGCTTTACGTTGCCTTGCCTTGCCTTGCATTTCCTTGCCTTGCCTTGCCTTGCTTTACGTTGCTTTACATTGCTTTACGTTTCCTTGCCTTGCCTTGCCTTGCCTTGCCTTGCCTTGCCTTGCTTTACGTTGCTTTACGTTGCCTTGCCTTGCCTTGCCTTGCCTTGAGTTGCCTTGCCTTGCCTTGCTTTACGTTGCTTTACGTTGCTTTATGTTGCCTTGCCTTGCTTTACGTTGCTTTACGTTGCCTTGCTTTACATTGCTTTACGTTGCCTTGCCTTGCATTACGTTGCTTTACGTTGCCTTGCTTTACGTTGCTTTACGTTGCCTTGCCTTGCTTTACTTTGCTTTACGTTGCCTTGCTTTACGTTGCTTTACGTTGCCTTGCCTTCCTTTACGTTGCATTATGTTGCCCTGCTTTATGTTGCTTTATGTTGCTTTACATTGCCCTGCTTTACGTTGCTTTACGTTGCTTTACGTTGCCTTGGCTTCCTTTACGTTGCTTTACGTTTCCTTGCTTTACGTTGCTTTACGTTGCCTTGCCTTGCTTTACGTTGCTTTACGTTGCCTTACGTTGCCTTGCCTTGCCTTGCTTTACGTTGCTTTACGTTCCCTTGCTTTACGTTGCCTTTTCTTGCCTTGCTTTACGTTGCTTTACATTGCCTTGCTTTACGTTGCTTTACGTTGCCTTGCCTTGCCTTGCTTTACGTTGCTTTACGTTCCCTTGCTTTACGTTGCCTTGTCTTGCCTTGCTTTACGTTGCTTTACATTGCCTTGCTTTACGTTGCTTTACGTTGCCTTGTGTTGGCTTGCTTTACGTTGCTTTACGTTGCCTTGTCATGCCTTGCTTTATGTTGCCTTGTCTTGCCTTGCTTTACGTTGCTTTACGTTGCCTTGCTTTACGTTGCTTTACGTTTCCTTGCCTTGATTTGCCTTGCTTTACGTTGCTTTACCTTGCTTTACCTTGCCTTGCTTTACGTTGCTTTACGTTGCCTTGAGTTGCCTTGCCTTGCCTTGCTTTACATTGCTTTACGTTGCTTAACGTTGCCTTGCTTTACGTTGCTTTACGTTGCTTTACGTTGCCTTGCCTTGCTTTACGTTTCTTTACGTTGCTTTACGTTGCGTTGTTTATGTTGCTTTACGTTGCTTTACGTTGCCTTGCCTTCCCTAGCTTTACGTTGCTTTACGTTGCCTTGCCTTGCATTGCTTTACGTTGCTTTATGTTGCTTTATGTTGTTTACGTTGCCTTGCCTTGCCTTGCTTTACGTTGCTTTACGTTGCTTTACGTTGCCTTGCCTTACCTTGCTTTACATTGCTTTACGTTGCTTTACGTTGCTTTACGTTGCCTTGCCTTGCCTTGCTTTACGTTGCTTTACGTTGCCTTGCCTTGCGTTGCTTTACGTTGCTTTACGTTGCTTTACGTTGCCTTTCTTTACGTTGCTTTACGTTCCTTTACGTTGCTTTATGTTGCCTTGCCTTGCCTTGCTTTACGTTGCTTTACATTGCTTTACGTTGCCTTGCCTTGCCTTGCTTTACGTTGCTTTACGTTCCCTTGTTTACGTTGCCTTGTCTTGCCTTGCTTTACGTTGCCTTTTCTTGCCATGCTTTACGTTGCTTTACGTTGCCTTGCTTTACGTTGCTTTACGTTGCCTTGCTTTACGTTGCTTTGTCTTGCCTTGCTTTACGTTGCTTTACGTTCCCTTGCATTACGTTGCCTTTTCTTGCCTTGATTTACGTTGCTTTACGTTGCCTTGCTTTACGTTGCTTTACTTTGCCTTGCTTTACGTTGCTTTACGTTGCCTTGCTTTACGTTGCTTTACGTTGCCTTTCTTTACGTTGCCTTGCCTTGCCTTGCCTTGCTTTACATTGCTTTACGTTGCTTTACGTTGCCTTGCTTTACGTTGCTTTATGTTGCTTTACGTAGCTTTACGTTGCCTTGCGTTGCTTTACGTTGCTATAAGTTGCGTTGCTTTACGTTGCTTTACGTTGCTTTACGTTGCTTTACGTTGCCTTGCCTTGCCTTGCTTTACGGTGCTTTACGTTGCTTTACGTTGCTTTATGTTGCCTTGCTTTTCCTTGCTTTACGTTGCTTTACGTTGCTTTACGTTGCCTTGCTTTACGTTGTTTTACGTTGCTTTACGTTGCCTTGCTTTACGTTGCCTTGCTTTACGTTGCTTAACGTTCCTTTACGTTGCCTTGCTTTACGTTTCTTTACGTTGCTTTACGTTGCTTAACGTTGCCTTGCCTTGCCTTGCTTTACGTTTCTTTACGTTGCTTTACGTTGCTTTACGTTGCCTTGCCTTGCCTTGATTTACGTTGCTTTACGTTGCTTTACGTTGCTTTACGTTGCCTTGCTTTACGTTGCTTTACGTTGCTTTACGTTGCTTTAAGTTGCCTTGCTTTACGTTGCTTTACGTTGCTTTACGTTGCTTTACGTTGCCTTGCTTTACGTTGCTTTACGTTGCCATGCTTTATGTTGCTTTACGTTGCTTTACGTTGCTTTACGTTGCCTTGCTTTACGTTGCTTTACGTTGCTTTACGTTGCTTTAGGTTGCCTTGCTTTACGTTGCCTTGCCTTGCCTTGCTTTACGTTGCTTTACGTTGCTTTACGTTGGTTTACGTTGCTTTGCCTTGCCTTGCTTTACGTTGCTTTACGTTGCTTTAGGTTGCTTTACGTTGCCTTGCTTTAAGTTGCTTTACGTTGCTTTATGTCGCTTTACGTTGCCTTGCCTTGCCTTGCTTTACGTTGCTTTACGTTGCTTTACGTTGCCTTGCCTTGCCTTGATTTACGTTGCTTTACGTTGCTTTACGTTGCCTTGCTTTAAGGTGCTTTACGTTTCATTACGTTGCTTTACGTTGCTTTACGTTGCTTTACGTTGCCTTGCTTTACGTTGCTTTACGTTGCCTTGCTTTATGTTGCTTTACGTTGCTTTATGTTGCCTTGCCTTGCCTTGCTTTACGTTGCTTTACGTTGCTTTACGTCGCTTTAAGTTGCCTTGCCTTGCCTTGCTTTACGTTGCTTTTCGTTGCTTTACGTTGCTTTACGTTGCCTTGCTTTACGTTGATTTACGTTGCTTTACGCTGCTTTACATTGCCTTGCCTTGCCTTGCTTTACGTTGCTTTACTTTGCTTTATGTTGCCTTGCATTACGTTGCTTTACGTTGATTTACGATGCCTTGCCTTTCCTTGCTTTACATTGCTTTATGTTGCTTTAGATTGCCTTGCTTTACGTTGCTTTACGTTGCCATGCTTTATGTTGCTTTACCTTGCTTTACGTTGCTTTAATTTGCCTTGCTTTACGTTGATTTACGTTGCTTTACGTTGCTTTACGTTGCCTTGCTTTACGTTGCTTTACATTGCTTTACGTTGCCTTGCTTTATGTTGCTTTACGTTGGTTTACGTTGCCTTGCCTTGCTTTACGTTGATTTACGTTCCTTTACGTTGCCTTGCCTTGCTTTACGTTGCCTTGCCTTGCCTTGCCTTGCCTTTCCTTGCCTTGCTTTACGTTGCTTTACGTTGCCTTGCCTTGCCTTGCCTTGCGTTACGTTGCTTTAAGTTGCCTTGCTTTACGTTGCTTTACGTTGCCTTGCGTTGCCTTGCCTTGCTTTACGTTGCTTTACGTTGCCTTTCCTTGCCTTGCCTTGCCTTGCTTTATGTTGCTTTACGTTGCTTAACGTTACGTTGCTTTACCTTGCTTTACGTTGCTTTACGTTGCTTTGCGTTGCTTTACGTTGCTATAAGTTGCGTTGCTTTACGTTGCTTTACGTTGCTTTACGTTGCTTTACATTGCCTTGCCTTTCTTTGCTTTACGGTGGTTTACGTTGCTTTATGTTGCTTTACGTTGCCTTGCCTTGCCTTGCTTTGCGTTGCTTTACGTTGCTTTACGTGGCTTTACGTTACCTTGCCTTGCCTTGCTTTACGGTGCTTTACGTTGCTTTATGTTGTTTACGTTGCCTTGCCTTGCCTTGCTTTACGTTGCTTTACGTTGCTTTACGTTGCCTTGCCTTACCTTGCTTTAAATTGCTTTACGTTGCTTTACGTTGCCTTGCCTTGCCTTGCTTTACGTTGCTTTACGTTGCCTTGCCTTGCGTTGCTTTACGTTGCTTTACGTTGCTTTACGTTGCTTTACGTTGCCTTTCTTTACGTTGCTTTACGTTCCTTTACGTTGCTTTATGTTGCCTTGCCTTGCCTTGCTTTACGTTGCTTTACATTGCTTTACGTTGCCTTGCCTTGCCTTGCCTTGCTTTACGTTGCTTTACGTTCCCTTGTTTACGTTGCCTTGTCTTGCCTTGCTTTACGTTGCCTTTTCTTGCCATGCTTTACGTTGCTTTACGTTGCCTTGCTTTACGTTGCTTTACGTTGCCTTGCTTTACGTTGCTTTGTCTTGCCTTGCTTTACGTTGCTTTACGTTGCCTTGCATTACGTTGCCTTTTCTTGCCTTGATTTACGTTGCTTTACGTTGCCTTGCTTTACGTTGCTTTACTTTGCCTTGCTTTACGTTGCTTTACGTTGCCTTGCTTTACGTTGCTTTACGTTGCCTTGCTTTACGTTGCCTTGCTGTACGTTGCCTTGCCTTGCCTTGCCTTGCTTTACATTGCTTTACGTTGCTTTACGTTGCCTTGCTTTACGTTGCTTTATGTTGCTTTACGTTGCTTTACGTTGCCTTGCGTTGCTTTACGTTGCTATAAGTTGCGTTGCTTTACGTTGCTTTACGTTGCTTTACGTTGCTTTACGTTGCCTTGCCTTGCCTTGCTTTACGGTGCTTTACGTTGCTTTACGTTGCTTTATGTTGCCTTGCTTTTCCTTGCTTTACGTTGCTTTACGTTGCTTTACGTTGCCTTGCTTTACGTTGCCTTGCTTTACGTTGTTTTACGTTGCTTTACGTTGCCTTGCTTTACATTGCCTTGCTTTACGTTGCTTAACGTTCCTTTACGTTGCCTTGCTTTATGTTTCTTTACGTTGCTTTACGTTGCTTTACGTTGCCTTGCCTTGCCTTGCTTTACGTTTCTTTACGTTGTTTTACGTTGCTTTACGTTGCCTTGCCTTGCCTTGATTTACGTTGCTTTACGTTGCTTTACGTTGCTTTACGTTGCCTTGCTTTACGTTGCTTTACGTTGCTTTACTTTGCTTTAAGTTGCCTTGCTTTACGTTGCTTTACGTTGCTTTACGTTGCTTTACGTTGCCTTGCTTTACATTGCTTTACGTTGCCATGCTTTATGTTGCTTTACGTTGCTTTACGTTGCTTTACGTTGCCTTGCTTTATGTTGCTTTACGTTGCTTTACGTTGCTTTAGGTTGCCTTGCTTTACGTTGCCTTGCCTTGCCTTGCTTTACGTTGCTTTACGTTGCTTTACGTTGGTTTACGTTGCTTTGCCTTGCCTTGCTTTACGTTGCTTTACGTTGCTTTACGTTGCCTTGCCTTGCCTTGATTTACGTTGCTTTACGTTGCTTTACGTTGCCTTGCTTTAAGGTGCTTTACGTTTCATTACGTTGCTTTACGTTGCTTTACGTTGCTTTACGTTGCCTTGCTTTACGTTGCTTTACGTTGCTTTACGTTCCGTTGCTTTACGTTGCTTTACGTTGCTTTACGTTGCCTTGCTTTACGTTGCTTTACGTTGCTTTACGTAGCCTTGCTTTATGTTGCTTTACGTTGCTTTATGTTGCCTTGCCTTGCCTTGCTTTACGTTGCTTTACGTTGCTTTACGTCGCTTTAAGTTGCCTTGCCTTGCCTTGCTTTACGTTGCTTTTCGTTGCTTTACGTTGCTTTACGTTGCCTTGCTTTACGTTGATTTACGTTGCTTTACGCTGCTTTACATTGCCTTGCCTTGCCTTGCTTTACGTTGCTTTACTTTGCTTTATGTTGCCTTGCATTACGTTGCTTTACGTTGATTTACGATGCCTTGCCTTTCCTTGCTTTACATTGCTTTATGTTGCTTTAGATTGCCTTGCTTTACGTTGCTTTACGTTGCCATGCTTTATGTTGCTTTACGTTGCTTTACGTTGCTTTAAGTTGCCTTGCTTTACGTTGATTTACGTTGCTTTACGTTGCTTTACGTTGCCTTGCTTTACGTTGCTTTACATTGCTTTACGTTGCCTTGCTTTACGTTGCTTTACGTTGGTTTACATTGCCTTGCCTTGCTTTACGTTGATTTACGTTCCTTTACGTTGCCTTGCCTTGCTCTACGTTGCCTTGCCTTGCCTTGCCTTGCCTTTCCTTGCCTTGCTTTACGTTGCTTTACGTTGCCTTGCCTTGCCTTGCCTTGCGTTACGTTGCTTTAAGTTGCCTTGCTTTACGTTGCTTTACGTTGCCTTGCGTTGCCTTGCCTTGCTTTACGTTGCTTTACGTTGCCTTTCCTTGCCTTGCCTTGCCTTGCTTTATGTTGCTTTACGTTGCTTAACGTTACGTTGCTTTACCTTGCTTTACGTTGCTTTACGTTGCCTTGCGTTGCTTTACGTTGCTATAAGTTGCGTTGCTTTACGTTGCTTTACGTTGCTTTACGTTGCTTTACATTGCCTTGCCTTGCTTTGCTTTACGGTGGTTTACGTTGCTTTATGTTGCTTTACGTTGCCTTGCCTTGCCTTGCTTTGCGTTGCTTTACGTTGCTTTACGTGGCTTTACGTTACCTTGCCTTGCCTTGCTTTACGGTGTTTTACCTTGCTTTACGTTGCTTTACGTTGCCATGCCTTGCCTTGATTTACGTTGCTTTACGTTGCTTTACGGTGCCTTGCTTTACGTTGATTTACGTTGCTTTACGTTGCTTTACGTTGCTTTACATTGCCATGCTTTATATTGCTTTACGTTGCTTTACGTTGCTTTAAGTTGCCTTGATTTACGTTGATTTACGTTGCTTTACGTTGCTTTACGTTGCCTTGCTTTACGTTGCTTTACGTTGCTTTACGTTGCCTTGCTTTACGTTGCTTTACTTTGGTTTAGGTTGCCTTGCCTTGCCTTGCTTTACGTTGCTTTACGTTGCCTTGCCTTGCCTTGCTTTACGTTGCTTTACGTTGCTTTACGTTGCTTTACGTTGCCTTGCCTTGCCTTGATTTACGTTGCTTTACGTTGCCTTCCTTTACGTTGCCTTGTCTTACCTTGCTTTACGTTGCCTTGTCTTGCCTTTCTTTACATTGCTTTACGTTTCCTTGCTTTACGTTGCTTTACGTTGCCTGCTTTACGTTGCCTTGTCTTGCCTTGCTTTACGTTGCTTTACGTTGCCTTTCTTTACGTTGCCTTGTCTTGCCTTGTTTTACGTTGCCTTGTCTTGCCTTGCTTTACGTTGCTTTATGTTGCCTTGCTTTACGTTGCCTTGCCTTGACTTGCCTTACGTTGCTTTACGTTGCTTTACATTGCATTGCCTTGTCTTGCTTTACGTTGCTTTATGTTGCTTTACGTTGCCTTGCTTTACGTTGCCTTGCTTTACGTTGTTTTACGTTGCTTTACGTTGCCTTGCTTTACGTTGCCTTGCTTTACGTTGCTTAACGTTCCTTTACGTTGCCTTGCTTTACGTTTCTTTACGTTGCTTTACGTTGCTTTACGTTGCCTTGCCTTGCCTTGCTTTACGTTTCTTTACGTTGTTTTACGTTGCTTTACGTTGCCTTGCCTTGCCTTGATTTACGTTGCTTTACGTTGCTTTACGTTGCTTTACGTTGCCTTGCTTTACGTTGCTTTACGTTGCTTTACTTTGCTTTAAGTTGCCTTGCTTTACGTTGCTTTACGTTGCTTTACGTTGCTTTACGTTGCCTTGTCTTGCCTTGCTTTACGTTGCTTTACGTTGCATTTCTTTACGTTGCCTTGTCTTGCCTTGTTTTACTTTGCCTTGTCTTGCCTTGCTTTACGTTGCTTTACGTAGCCTTGCTTTACGTTGCTTTACGTTACCTTGCTTTACGTTGCCTTTTCTTGCCTTGCTTTACGTTGCCTTGTCTTGCCTTGTTTTACGTTGCCTTGTCTTGCCTTGCTTTACATTGCTTTATGTTGCCCTGCTTTACGTTGCTTTACGTTGCCTTGCTTTACGTTGCCTTGCCTTGACTTGCCTTACGTTGCTTTACGTTGCTTTACATTGCATTGCCTTGTCTTGCTTTACGTTGCTTTATGTTGCATTACCTTGCCTTGCTTTACATTGCTTTACGTAGCCTTGCTTTATGTTACTTTACGTTGCTTTACGTTGCCTTGCCTTGCCTTGCTTTACGTTGCTTTACGTTACTTTACGTTGCTTTATGTTGCCTTGCTTTACGTTGCTTTACGTTGCTTTACGTCGCTTTACGTTGCCTTGCCTTGCTTTGCTTTACGTTGCTTTACGTCGCTTTACGTTGTCTTGCCTTGCCTTGCTTTACGTTGCTTTACTTTTCTTTATGTTGCCTTGCATTACGTTGCTTCACGTTGATTTACGATGCCTTGCCTTTCCTTGCTTTACGTTGCTTTACGTTGCCTTACCTTCTCTCGCTTTACGTTGCTTTACGTTGCTGTACGTTACCTTGCCTTGCGTTGCTTTACGTTGCTTTACATTGCTTTACGTTGCGTTGCTTTAGGTTGCTTTACGTTGCTTTACGTTGCATTGCCTTGCGTTGCTTTACGTTGCTTTACGTTGCTTTACGTTGCCTTGCTTTACGTTGCTTTACGTCGTCTTACGTTGCCTTGCCTTGCCTTGCTTTACGTTGCTTTACGTTGCTTTATGTTGCCTTGCCTTACCTTGCTTTACGTTGCTTTACGTTGGTTTACGTTGCTCTACGTTGCCTTGCCTTGCCTTGCTTTACGTTGCTTTACGTTGCCTTGCCTTGCTTTACGTTGCTTTACGTTGCTTTACCTTCCTTTACGTTGCCTTGCCTTGTCTTGATTTACGTTGCTTTACGTTGCTTTACGTTGCCTTGCCTTGCCTTGCTTTACGTTGCTTTACGTTGATTTACGTTACTTTACGTTGCCTTACTTTGCCTTGCTTTACATTGCTTTACGTTGCTTTACGTTGCCTTGCCTTGCTTTACGTTGCTTTACGTTGATTTATGTTGCTTTACGTTGCCTTGCTTTACGTTGATTTACGTTGCTTTACGTTGCTCTACGTTGCCTTGCCTTGCCTTGCTTTACGTTGCTTTACGTTCCTTTACGTTGCTTTACCTTGCCTTGCCTTTCCTTGCTTTACGTTGCTTTACTTTGGTTTACGTTGCTTTACGTTGTTTTACGTTGCCTTTCTTTACGTTGCTTTACGTTGCTTTACGTTGCTTTACGTTGCCTTGCTTTACGTTGCTTTGCGTTGCTTTACGTTGCCTTGCTTTACGTTGCTTTACGTTGCCTTGCTTTACGTTGCTTTATGTTGCTTTACGTTGCCTTGCCTTGCCTTGCTTTACGTTGCTTTACGTTGCTTTACGTTGCCTTGCCTTGCCTTGCTTTACGTTGCTTTACGTTGCTTTACGTTGCTTTACGTTGCCTTGCCTTGCTTTACGTTGCTTTACGTTGATTTATGTTGCTTTATGTTGCCTTGCTTTACGTTGATTTACGTTGCTTTACGTTGCTCTACGTTGCCTTGCCTTGCCTTGCTTTACGTTGCTTTACGTTCCTTTACGTTGCTTTACCTTGCCTTGCTTTACGTTTCTTTACGTTGCTTTACGTTGCTTTACCTTGCCTTGCCTTGCTTTACGCTGCTTTACGTTGCCTTACCTTGTCTCGCTTTACGTTGCTTTACGTTGCTTTACGTTCCCTTGCCTTGCCTTGGTTTACGTTGCTTTACTTTGCTTTACGTTGCGTTGCTTTACGTTGTTTTACGTTGCTTTACGTTGCTTTACGTTGCCTTGCCTTGCTTTGCCTTGCTTTACGTTGCTTTACTTTGCTTTACGTTGCCTTGCGTTGCCTTGATTTACGTTGCTTTACGTTGCCTTGCGTTGCCTTGCTTTACGTTGCCTTGCTTTACGTTGCCTTGCGTTGCCTTGCTTTACCTTGTCTTGCTTTACCTTTCCTTGCCTTGCCTTGCTTTACGTTGCCTGGCTTTACGTTGCCTTGCTTTACGTTTCCTTGCTTTACGTTGCCTTGCCTTGCCTTGCATTACGTTGCCTTGTTTTACGTTGCCTTTCGTTGCATTGCTTTACGTTGCCTTGCTTTACGTTGCCTTGCTTTACGTTGCCTTGCCTTGCCTTGCTTTACGTTGCCTTGACTTGCTTTACGTTGCCTTGCCTTCCTTTACGTTGCCTTGCTTTACGTTTACTTGCTTTACCTTGCCTTGCCTAGCCTTGCTTTACGTTGCCTTGCTTTACGTTGCCTTGCTTTACGTTACCTTGCTTTACCTTGCCTTGCCTTGGTTTACGTTGCCTTGGTTTACGTTGCCTTGCTTTACGTTGCCTTGCCTTGCCTTGCTTTACCTTGCCTTGATTTACGTTGCCTTGCTTTACGTTGCCTTGCTTTACGTTGCCTTGCCTTGCCTTGCTTTACGTTGCCTTGCTTTACGTTGCCTTGCTTTACGTTACCTTGCTTTACGTTGCCTTGCCTTGCCTTGCTTTACTTCGTTGCCTTGCTTTACGTTCCCTTGCTTTACGTTGCCTTGCTTTACGTTGCCTTGCCTTCCCTTTCTTTACGTTGCCTTGCTTTAAGTTGCCTTGCTTTACGTTGCCTTGCCTTGCCTGGCTTTACGTTGCCTTGCCTTGCTTTATGTTGCATTGCTTTTCTTTGCCTTGCTTTACGTTGCCTTGCTTTACGTTGCCTTGACTTGCTTTACGTTGCCTTGCTTTATGTTGCCTTCCCTTGCCTTGCTTCTCGTTGCCTTGCTTTACGTTGCCTTGCGTTGCCTTGCTTTAAGTTGCCTTGCTTTACGTTGCCTTGCTTTATGTTGCCTTGCCTTGCTTTACGTTGCCTTGATTTACGTTGCCTTGATTTACGTTGCCTTGACTTGCCTTGCTTTACGTTGCCTTGCTTTACGTTGCTTTACGTTGCTTTACGTTGCCTTGCTTTACGTTGCTTTACTTTGGTTTAGGTTGCCTTGCCTTGCCTTGCTTTACGTTGCTTTACGTTGCCTTGCCTTGCCTTGCTTTACGTTGCTTTACGTTGCTTTACGTTGCTTTACGTTGCCTTGCCTTGCCTTGATTTACGTTGCTTTACGTTGCCTTCCTTTACGTTGCCTTGTCTTACCTTGCTTTACGTTGCCTTGTCTTGCCTTTCTTTACATTGCTTTACGTTTCCTTGCTTTACGTTGCTTTACGTTGCCTGCTTTACGTTGCCTTGTCTTGCCTTGCTTTACGTTGCTTTACGTTGCCTTTCTTTACGTTGCCTTGTCTTGCCTTGTTTTACTTTGCCTTGTCTTCCCTTGCTTTACGTTGCTTTACGTAGCCTTGCTTTACGTTGCTTTACGTTACCTTGCTTTACGTTGCCTTTTCTTGCCTTGCTTTACGTTGCCTTGTCTTGCCTTGTTTTACGTTGCCTTGTCTTGCCTTGCTTTACGTTGCTTTATGTTGCCTTGCTTTACGTTGCCTTGCCTTGACTTGCCTTACGTTGCTTTACGTTGCTTTACATTGCATTGCCTTGTCTTGCTTTACGTTGCTTTATGTTGCTTTACGTTGCCTTGCTTTACGTTGCCTTGCTTTACGTTGTTTTACGTTGCTTTACGTTGCCTTGCTTTACGTTGCCTTGCTTTACGTTGCTTAACGTTCCTTTACGTTGCCTTGCTTTACGTTTCTTTACGTTGCTTTACGTTGCTTTACGTTGCCTTGCCTTGCCTTGCTTTACGTTTCTTTACGTTGTTTTACGTTGCTTTACGTTGCCTTGCCTTGCCTTGATTTACGTTGCTTTACGTTGCTTTACGTTGCTTTACGTTGCCTTGCTTTACGTTGCTTTACGTTGCTTTACTTTGCTTTAAGTTGCCTTGCTTTACGTTGCTTTACGTTGCTTTACGTTGCTTTACGTTGCCTTGTCTTGCCTTGCTTTACGTTGCTTTACGTTGCATTTCTTTACGTTGCCTTGTCTTGCCTTGTTTTACTTTGCCTTGTCTTGCCTTGCTTTACGTTGCTTTACGTAGCCTTGCTTTACGTTGCTTTACGTTACCTTGCTTTACGTTGCCTTTTCTTGCCTTGCTTTACGTTGCCTTGTCTTGCCTTGTTTTACGTTGCCTTGTCTTGCCTTGCTTTACATTGCTTTATGTTGCCCTGCTTTACGTTGCTTTACGTTGCCTTGCTTTACGTTGCCTTGCCTTGACTTGCCTTACGTTGCTTTACGTTGCTTTACATTGCATTGCCTTGTCTTGCTTTACGTTGCTTTATGTTGCATTACCTTGCCTTGCTTTACATTGCTTTACGTAGCCTTGCTTTATGTTACTTTACGTTGCTTTACGTTGCCTTGCCTGGCCTTGCTTTACGTTGCTTTACGTTACTTTACGTTGCTTTATGTTGCCTTGCTTTACGTTGCTTTACGTTGCTTTACGTCGCTTTACGTTGCCTTGCCTTGCTTTGCTTTACGTTGCTTTACGTCGCTTTACGTTGTCTTGCCTTGCCTTGCTTTACGTTGCTTTACTTTTCTTTATGTTGCCTTGCATTACGTTGCTTCACGTTGATTTACGATGCCTTGCCTTTCCTTGCTTTACGTTGCTTTACGTTGCCTTACCTTCTCTCGCTTTACGTTGCTTTACGTTGCTGTACGTTACCTTGCCTTGCGTTGCTTTACGTTGCTTTACATTGCTTTACGTTGCGTTGCTTTAGGTTGCTTTACGTTGCTTTACGTTGCATTGCCTTGCGTTGCTTTACGTTGCTTTACGTTGCTTTACGTTGCCTTGCTTTACGTTGCTTTACGTCGTCTTACGTTGCCTTGCCTTGCCTTGCTTTACGTTGCTTTACGTTGCTTTATGTTGCCTTGCCTTACCTTGCTTTACGTTGCTTTACGTTGGTTTACGTTGCTCTACGTTGCCTTGCCTTGCCTTGCTTTACGTTGCTTTACGTTGCCTTGCCTTGCTTTACGTTGCTTTACGTTGCTTTACCTTCCTTTACGTTGCCTTGCCTTGTCTTGATTTACGTTGCTTTACGTTGCTTTACGTTGCCTTGCCTTGCCTTGCTTTACGTTGCTTTACGTTGATTTACGTTACTTTACGTTGCCTTACTTTGCCTTGCTTTACATTGCTTTACGTTGCTTTACGTTGCCTTGCCTTGCTTTACGTTGCTTTACGTTGATTTATGTTGCTTTACGTTGCCTTGCTTTACGTTGATTTACGTTGCTTTACGTTGCTCTACGTTGCCTTGCCTTGCCTTGCTTTACGTTGCTTTACGTTCCTTTACGTTGCTTTACCTTGCCTTGCCTTTCCTTGCTTTACGTTGCTTTACTTTGGTTTACGTTGCTTTACGTTGTTTTACGTTGCCTTTCTTTACGTTGCTTTACGTTGCTTTACGTTGCTTTACGTTGCCTTGCTTTACGTTGCTTTGCGTTGCTTTACGTTGCCTTGCTTTACGTTGCTTTACGTTGCCTTGCTTTACGTTGCTTTATGTTGCTTTACGTTGCCTTGCCTTGCCTTGCTTTACGTTGCTTTACGTTGCTTTACGTTGCCTTGCCTTGCCTTGCTTTACGTTGCTTTACGTTGCTTTACGTTGCTTTACGTTGCCTTGCCTTGCTTTACGTTGCTTTACGTTGATTTATGTTGCTTTATGTTGCCTTGCTTTACGTTGATTTACGTTGCTTTACGTTGCTCTACGTTGCCTTGCCTTGCCTTGCTTTACGTTGCTTTACGTTCCTTTACGTTGCTTTACCTTGCCTTGCTTTACGTTTCTTTACGTTGCTTTACGTTGCTTTACCTTGCCTTGCCTTGCTTTACGCTGCTTTACGTTGCCTTACCTTGTCTCGCTTTACGTTGCTTTACTTTGCTTTACGTTCCCTTGCCTTGCCTTGGTTTACGTTGCTTTACTTTGCTTTACGTTGCGTTGCTTTACGTTGTTTTACGTTGCTTTACGTTGCTTTACGTTGCCTTGCCTTGCTTTGCCTTGCTTTACGTTGCTTTACTTTGCTTTACGTTGCCTTGCGTTGCCTTGATTTACGTTGCTTTACGTTGCCTTGCGTTGCCTTGCTTTACGTTGCCTTGCTTTACGTTTCCTTGCGTTGCCTTGCTTTACCTTGTCTTGCTTTACCTTTCCTTGCCTTGCCTTGCTTTACGTTGCCTGGCTTTACGTTGCCTTGCTTTACGTTTCCTTGCTTTACGTTGCCTTGCCTTGCCTTGCATTACGTTGCCTTGTTTTACGTTGCCTTTCGTTGCATTGCTTTACGTTGCCTTGCTTTACGTTGCCTTGCTTTACGTTGCCTTGCCTTGCCTTGCTTTACGTTGCCTTGACTTGCTTTACGTTGCCTTGCCTTCCTTTACGTTGCCTTGCTTTACGTTTACTTGCTTTACCTTGCCTTGCCTAGCCTTGCTTTACGTTGCCTTGCTTTACGTTGCCTTGCTTTACGTTACCTTGCTTTACCTTGCCTTGCCTTGGTTTACGTTGCCTTGGTTTACGTTGCCTTGCTTTACGTTGCCTTGCCTTGCCTTGCTTTACCTTGCCTTGATTTACGTTGCCTTGCTTTACGTTGCCTTGCTTTACGTTGCCTTGCCTTGCCTTGCTTTACGTTGCCTTGCTTTACGTTGCCTTGCTTTACGTTACCTTGCTTTACGTTGCCTTGCCTTGCCTTGCTTTACTTCGTTGCCTTGCTTTACGTTCCCTTGCTTTACGTTGCCTTGCTTTACGTTGCCTTGCCTTCCCTTTCTTTACGTTGCCTTGCTTTAAGTTGCCTTGCTTTACGTTGCCTTGATTTACGTTGCCTTGCCTTGCTTTATGTTGCATTGCTTTTCTTTGCCTTGCTTTACGTTGCCTTGCTTTACGTTGCCTTGACTTGCTTTACGTTGCCTTGCTTTATGTTGCCTTCCCTTGCCTTGCTTCTCGTTGCCTTGCTTTACGTTGCCTTGCGTTGCCTTGCTTTAAGTTGCCTTGCTTTACGTTGCCTTGCTTTATGTTGCCTTGCCTTGCTTTACGTTGCCTTGATTTACGTTGCCTTGATTTACGTTGCCTTGACTTGCCTTGCTTTACGTTGCCTTGCTTTACGTTGCCTTGCTTTACATTGCCTTGCCTTGCTTTACGTTGCATTCCTTTACCTTGCCTTGCCTTGCCTTGCTTTACGTTGCCTTGCTTTACGTTGCCTTCCTTTACCTTGCCTTGCCTTGCCTTGCTTTACGTTGCCTTACTTTACGTTGCCTTTCTTTACGTTGCTTTGCTTTGCCTTGCTTTACGTTGCCTTGCTTTACATTGCCTTGCCTTGCATTGCTTTACGTTGCCTTGCCTTGCCTTGCTTTACGTTGCCTTGACTTGTATTGCTTTACGTCGCTTTTCGTTGCCTTGCCTTGCTTTACGTTGCTTTACGTTGCTTTACTTTGCCTTGCCTTGCCTTGCTTTACGTTGCTTTACGGTGCATTACGTTTCTTTACGTTGCCTGGCCTTGCCTTGCCTTCCTTTACGTTGCTTTACGTTGCTTTACGTTGCCTTGCCTTGCTTTAAGTTACTTTACATTGCTTTACGTTGCCTTGCCTTGCTTTACGTTGCTTTACGTTGCTTTACGTTGCGTTGCTTTACGTTGCTTTACGTTGCTTTACGTTGCTTTACGTTGCCTTGCCTTGCCTTGCTTTACGTTGCTTTACGTTGCTTTTCGTTGCTTTAATTTGTCTTGCCTTACCTTGCTTTACGCTGCTTTACGTTGCTTTACGTTGCTTTACGTTGCCTTGCCTTACCTTGCTTTACGTTGCTTTACGTTGCTTTACGTTGCCTTGCCTTGATTTACGTTGCTTTACGTTGCTTTACGTTGCCTTGCCTTGACTTGCTTTACGTTGCTTTACGTTGCTTTACGTTGCTTTACGTTGCCTTGCTTTACGTTGCTTTACGTTGCTTTACGTTGCCTTGCGTTGCGTTGTTTTACGTTACTTTACGTTGCTTTACTTTGCCTTGCCTTACCTTGATTTACGTTGCTTTAAGTTGCTTTAAGTTGCCTTGCCTTGCGTTGCTTTACGTTGCTTTACGTTGCTTTACGTTGCGTTTCTTTACTTTGCTTTACGTTGCTTTACGTTGCTTTACGTTCCCTTGCTTTACGTTGCCTTGTCTTGCCTTGCTTTACGTTTCCTTGTCTTTCCTTGCTTTACGTTGCTTTAAGTTGCTTTACGTTGCTTTACGTTGCCTTGCTTTACGTTGCCTTGTCCTGCCTTGCTTTACGTTGCCTTGTCTTTCCTTGCTTTACGTTGCTTTACGTTGCCTTGCTTTACGTTGCTTTACGTTGCCTTGCATTACGTTGCCTTTTCTTGCCTTGCTTTACGTTGCTTAACGCTGCCTTGCTTTACGTTGCTTTACGTTGCCTTGCTTTACGTTTCTTTACGTTGCCTTGCTTTACATTGCCTTCCTTTACCTTGCTTTCCTTTACCTTGCCTTGCCTTGCCTTGCTTTACGTTGCCTTCCTTTACGTTGCCTTTCTTTACATTGCCTTGCCTTGCCTTGCTTTACGTTGCCTTGCTTTACATTGCCTTGCCTTGCATTGCTTTACGTTGCCTTGCCTTGCCTTGCTTTACGTTGCCTTGACTTGTATTGCTTTACGTCGCTTTTCGTTGCCTTGCCTTGCTTTACGTTGCTTTACGTTGCTTTACTTTGCCTTGCCTTGCCTTGCTTTACGTTGCTTTACGTTGCATTATGTTTCTTTACGTTGCCTGGCCTTGCCTTGCCTTCCTTTACGTTGCTTTACGTTGCTTTACGTTGCGTTGCTTTACGTTACTTTACGTTGCTTTACGTTGCCTTGCCTTGCTTTACGGTGCTTTACGTTGCTTTACGTTGCTTTACGTTGCCTTGCCTTGCGTTGCTTTACATTGCTTTACGTTGCTTTTCGTTGCTTTAATTTGTCTTGCCTTACCTTGCTTTACGCTGCTTTACGTTGCTTTACGTTGCTTTACGTTGCCTTGCCTTACCTTGCTTTACGTTGCTTTACGTTGCTTTATGTTGCCTTCCCTTGATTTACGTTGCTTTACGTTGCTTTACGTTGCCTTGCCTTGACTTGCTTTACGTTGCTTTACGTTGCTTTACGTTGCTTTACGTTGACTTGCTTTACGTTGCTTTACGTTGCTTTATGTTGCCTTGCGTTGCGTTGTTTTACGTTACTTTACGTTGCTTTACGTTGCCTTGCCTTACCTTGCTTTACGTTGCTTTAAGTTGCTTTACATTGCCTTGCCTTGCGTTGCTTTACGTTGCTTTACGTTGCTTTACGTTGCGTTTCTTTACTTTGCTTTACGTTGCTTTACGTTGCTTTATGTTGCCTTGCCTTGCCTTGCTTTACGTTGCTTTACGTTCCCTTGCTTTACGTTGCCTTGTCTTGCCTTGCTTTACGTTGCTTTAAGTTGCTTTACGTTGCTTTACGTTGCCTTGCTTTACGTTGCCTTTTTTTGCCTTGCTTTACGTTGCTTTACGTTGCCTTGTCCTGCCTTGCTTTACGTTGCCTTGTCTTTCCTTGCTTTACGTTGCTTTACGTTGCCTTGCTTTACGTTGCTTTACGTTGCCTTGCATTACGTTGCCTTTTCTTGCCTTGCTTTACGTTGCTTAACGTTGCCTTGCTTTACGTTGCTTTACGTTGCCTTGCTTTACGTTTCTTTACGTTGCCTTGCTTTACGTTGCCTTGCCCTGCCTTGTCTTGCCTTGCTTTCCGTTGCTTTCCGTTGCCTTACTTTACGTTGCTTTACGTTGCCTTGCCTTGCCTTGCCTTGCTTTACGTTGCTTTACGTTGCTTTACCTTGCCTTGCGTTGCTTTACGTTGCTTTACATTGCCTTGCCTTACTTTACATTGCTTTACGTTGCCTTGCTTTACGTTGCGTTACGTTACTTTACCTTGCCTTGCTATACGTAGCTTTACGTTGTTTACGTTGCCTTGCCTTGCTTTACGTTGCCTTGCCTTGCCTTTCCTTTCCTTGCCTTGCCTTGCCTTGCCTTGCTTTACGTTGCTTTACATTGCTTTACGTTTCCTTGCCTTGCCTTGCCTTGCCTTGCCTTGCCTTGCCTTGCTTTGCCTTGCTTTACGTTGCCTTGCCTTGCCTTGCCTTGCGTTGCTTTACGTTGCTTTACATTGCCTTGCCTTGCCTTGCCTTCCCTTGAGTTGCCTTGCCTTGCCTTGCTTTACGTTGTTTTACGTTGCTTTACGTTGCCTTGCCTTGCTTTACGTTGTTTTACGTTGCCTTGCTTTACGTTGCTTTACGTTGCCTTGCCTTGCTTTACGTTGCTTTGCATTGCCTTGCTTTACGTTGCTTTACGTTGCCTTGCCTTGCTTTACTTTGCTTTACGTTGCCTTGCTTTACGTTGCTTTACGTTGCCTTGCCTTCCTTTACGTTGCCCTGCTTTATGTTGCTTTATGTTGCTTTACATTGCCCTGCTTTAGGTTGCTTTACGTTGCTTTACGTTGCCTTGCCTTGCTTTACGTTGCTTTACGTTTCCTTGCTTTACATTGCTTTACGTTGCCTTGCCTTGCCTTGCTTTACGTTGCTTTTCGTTGCTTTACGTTGCCTTGCCTTGCGTTGCTTTACGTTGCTTTACGTTGCTTTACGTTGCTTTACGTTGCCTTTCTTTACGTTGCTTTACGTTGCTTTACGTTGCCTTACGTTGCCTTGCCTTGCCTTGCTTTACGTTGCTTTACGTTGCTTTATGTTGCTTTACGTTGCCTTGCCTTGCCTTGCTTTACGTTGCTTTACGTTCCCTTGCTTTACGTTGCCTTTTCTTGCCTTGCGTTACGTTGCCTTGTCTTGCCTTGCTTTACGTTGCTTTACCTTGCCTTGCTTTACGTTGCTTTACGTTGCCTTGTGTTGCCCTGCTTTACGTTGCTTTATGTTGCCTTGTCATGCCTTGGTTTATGTTGCCTTGTCTTGCCTTGCCTTACGTTGCTTTACGTTGCCTTGCTTTACGTTGCTTTACGTTGCCTTGCCTTGACTTGCCTTGCTTTACGTTGCTTTACGTTGCTTTACCTTGCCTTGCTTTACGTTGCTTTACGTTGCCTTGAGTTGCCTTGCCTTGCTTTACATTGCTTTACGTTGCTTTACGTTGCCTTGCTTTACGTTGCTTTACGTTGCTTTACGTTGCTTTATGTTGCCTTGCCTTGCTTTACGTTTCTTTACGTTGCTTTACGTTGCGTTGTTTATGTTGCTTTACGTTGCTTTACGTTGCCTTGCCTTACCTTGCTTTACGTTGCTTTACGTTGCCTTGCCTTGCACTGCTTTACGTTGCTTTACGTTGCTTTATGTTGTTTACGTTGCCTTGTCTTGCCTTCCTTTACGTTGCTTTACGTTGCTTTACGTTGCCTTGCCTTACCTTGCTTTACGTTGCTTTACGTTGCTTTACGTTGCTTTACGTTGCCTTGCCTTGCCTTGCTTTACGTTGCTTTACGTTGCCTTGCCTTGCGTTGCTTTACGTTGCTTTACGTTGCTTTACGTTGCCTTCCTTTACGTTGCTTTACGTTCCTTTTCGTTGCTTCATGTTGCCTTGCCTTGCCTTGCTTTACGTTGCTTTACATTGCTTTACGTTGCCTTGTCTTGCCTTGCTTTACGTTGCTTTACGTTGCCTTGCTTTACGTTGCTTTGTCTTGCCTTGCTTTACGTTGCTTTACGTTGCCTTGCATTACGTTGCCTTTTCTTGCCTTGATTTACGTTGCTTTACGTTGCCTTGCTTTACGTTGCTTTACTTTGCCTTGCTTTACGTTGCTTTACGTTGCCTTGCTTTACGTTGCTTTACGTTGCCTTGCTTTACGTTGCCTTGCCTTGCCTTGCTTTACGTTGCTTTACGTTGCTTTACGTTGCCTTGCGTTGCCTTGCGTTGCTTTACGTTGCTATAAGTTGCGTTGCTTTACGTTGCTTTACGTTGCTTTACGTTGCCTTGCCTTGCCTTGCGTTACGGTGCTTTACGTTGCTTTACGTTGCTTTACGTTGCCTTGCTTTTCCTTGCTTTACGTTGCTTTACGTTGCTTTACGTTGCTTTACGTTGCCTTGCTTTACGTTGTTTTACGTTGCTTTACGTTGCCTTGCTTTACGTTGCCTTGCTTTACGTTGCTTTACGTTCCTTTACGTTGCCTTGCTTTACGTTTCTTTACGTTGCTTTACGTTGCTTTACGTTGCTTTACGTTGCTTAACATTACCTTGCCTTGCCTAGCTTTACAGTGCTTTACGTAGCTTTACGTTGCTTTACGTTGCCTTGCCTTGCCTTGATTTACGTTGCTTTACATTGCTTTATGTTGCTTTACGTTGCCTTGCTTTAAGTTGCTTTACGTTCCTTTACGTTGCCTTGCTTTACGTTGCTTTACGTTCCTTTACGTTGCCTTGCTTTACGTTGCTTTACGTTGCTTTACGTTGCTTTACGTTGCCTTGCTTTACGTTGCTTTACATTGCCATGCTTTATGTTGCTTTACGTTGCTTTACGTTGCTTTACGTTTCCTTGCTTTACGTTGCTTTACGTTGCTTTACGTTGCTTTAGGTTGCCTTGCTTTACGTTGCCTTGCCTTGCCTTGCTTTACGTTGCTTTACGTTGGTTTACGTTGCTTTGCCTTGCCTTGCTTTACGTTGCTTTACGTTGCTTTACGTTGCCTTGCTTTACGTTGCTTTACGTTGCTTTACTTTGCTTTACGTCGCTTTACGTTGCCTTGCCTTGCCTTGCTTTACGTTGCTTTACGTTGCTTTACGTTGCCTTGCCTTGCCTTGATTTACGTTGCTTTACATTGCTTTATGTTGCTTTACGTTGCCTTGCTTTAAGTTGCTTTACGTTCCTTTACGTTGCCTTGCTTTACGTTGCTTTACGTTCCTTTACGTTGCCTTGCTTTACGTTGCTTTACGTTGCTTTACGTTGCTTTACGTTGCCTTGCTTTACGTTGCTTTACGTTGCCATGCTTTATGTTGCTTTACGTTGCTTTACGTTGCTTTACGTTTCCTTGCTTTACGTTGCTTTACGTTGCTTTACGTTGCTTTACGTCGCTTTACGTTGCCTTGCCTTGCCTTGCTTTACGTTGCTTTACGTTGCTTTACGTTGCCTTGCCTTGCCTTGATTTACCTTGCTTTACGTTGCTTTACGTTGCTTTACGTTGCATTGCCTTGCCTTGATTTACGTTGCTTTACGTTGCTTTACGTAGCCTTGCTTTACGTTGCTTTACGTTGCTTTACGTTGATTTATGTTGCCTTGCTTTACGTTGCTTTACGTTGCCTTGCTTTACGTTGCTTTACGTTGCTTTACGTTCCCTTGCTTTATGTTGCTTTACGTTGCTTTACGTTGCCTTGCTTTACGTTGCTTTACGTAGCCTTGCTTTATGTTGCTTTACGTTGCTTTATGTTGCCTTGCCTTGCCTTGCTTTACGTTGCTTTACGTTGCTTTACGTTGCTTTACGTTGCCTTGCTTTACGTTGCTTTACGTTGCTTTACGTTGCCTTGCTTTACGTTGCTTTACGTTGGTTTACGTTGCCTTGCCTTGCTTTACGTTGCTTTACGTTGCTTTACGTTGCCTTGCCTTGCCTTGCCTTGCGTTACGTTGCTTTACGTTGCTTTAAGTTGCCTTGCTTTACGTGGCTTTACGTTGCCTTGCCTTGCCTTGCCTTGCTTTACGTTGCTTTACGTTGCCTTTCCTTGCCTTGCCTTGCCTTGCTTTATGTTGCTTTACGTTGCTTAACGTTACGTTGCTTTACGTTGCTTTACGTTGCTTTACGTTGCTTTACGTTGCCTTGCGTTGCTTTACGTTGCTATAAGTTGCGTTGCTTTACGTTGGTTTATGTTTCTTTACGTTGCTTTACATTGCCTTGCCTTGCTTTGCTTTACGGTGGTTTACGTTGCTTTACGTTGCTTTACGTTGCCTTGCCTTCCCTTGCTTTATGTTGCTTTACGTTGCCTTGCTTTACGTTGCTTTACGTTGCTTTACGTTGCTTTACGTTGCCTTGCTTTACGTTGCTTTACGTTCCTTCACGTTGCCTTGCTTTGCGTTGCTTTACGTTGCTTTATGTTGCTTTACGTTGCCTTGCCTTGCCTTGCTTTACGGTGCTTTACATTGCTTTACGTTGCTTTACGTTGCCTTGCCTTGCCTTGATTTACGTTGCTTTACGTTGTTTTACGTTGCTTTACGTTGCCTTGCTTTACGTTGCTTTACGTTGCTTTTCGTTGCCATGCTTTATGTTGCTTTACGTTGCTTTACGTTGCTTTAAGTTGCCTTGATATACGTTGATTTACGTTGCTTTACGTTGCTTTACGCTGCCTTGCTTTACGTTGCTTTACGTTGGTTTAGCTTGCCTTGCCTTGCCTTGCTTTACATTGCTTTACGTTTCTTTGCCTTGCCTTGCTTTACGTTGCTTTACGTTGCCTTGCCTTGCCTTGCTTTACGTTGCTTTACGTTGCTTTATGTTGCTTTACGTTGCCTTGCCTTGCCTTGCTTTACGTTGCTTTACGTTGCCTTGTCCTGCCTTTCTTTACGTTGCTTTACTTTTCCTTGCTTTACGTTGCTTTACGTTGCCTTGCTTTACGTTGCCTTGTCTTGCCTTGCTTTACGTTGCTTTACGTAGCCTTGCTTTACGTTGCTTTACGTTACCTTGATTTACGTTGCCTTTTCTTGCCTTGCTTTACGTTGCCTTGTCTTGCCTTGCTTTACGTTGCTTTATGTTGCCCTGCTTTACGTTGCTTTACGTTGCCTTGCTTTACCTTGCCTTGCCTTGACTTGCTTTACGTTGCTTTACGTTGCTTTACGTTGCATTGCCTTGCCTTGCTTTACGTTGCTTTACGTTGTCTTGCCTTGCATTGCCTTGCTTTACTTTGCTTTACGTTGCTTTACGTTGCCTTGCTTTACGTTGCTTTACGTTGCCTTGCCTTGCCTTGCCTTGCTTTACTTTGCTTTACGTTGCTTTACGTTGCCTTGCCTTGCTTTACGTTGCTTTACGTTGCCTTGCTTTACGTTGCTTTACGTACCTTCCCTTCCTTTACGTTGCTTTACGTGGCCTTGCTTTACGTTGCTTTACGTTGCTTCACGTTGCCTTGCGTTGCTTTACGTTGCTATAAGTTGCGTTGCTTTACGTTGCTTTACGTTGCTTTACGTTGCTTTACGTTGCCTTGCCTTGCCTTGCTTTACGGTGCTTTACGTTGCTTTACGTTGCCTTGCCTTGCCTTGCTTTACGTTGCTTTACGTTGCTTTACGTTGCCTTGCTTTACGTTGCTTTACGTTGCTTTACGTTGCCTTGCTTTACGTTGCCTTGCTTTACGTTGCTTTACGTTGCTTTACGTTGCCTTGCTTTACGTTGCTTTACGTTGCTTTACGTTGCTTTACGTAGCTTAACGTTGCCTTGCCTTGCCTTGCTTTACGTTGCTTTACGTTGCTTTACGTTGCCTTGCCTTGCTTTACGTTGCTTTACGTTGCTTTAAGTTGCTTTACGTTGCCTTGCTTTACCTTGCTTTACGTTCCTTTAGGTTGCCTTGGTTTACGTTGCTTTACGTTCCTTCACGTTGCCTTGCTTTACGTTGCTTTACGTTGCCATGCTTTATGTTGCTTTACGTTGCTTTACGTTGCCTTGCTTTACGTTGCTTTACGTTGCTTTACGTTGCCTTGCTTTAAGTTGCCTTGCCTTGCCTTGCTTTACGTTGCTTTACGTTGCTTTACGTTGGTTTACGTTGCCTTGCCTTGCTTTACGTTGCTTTACGTTGCTTTACGTTGCTTTACGTTGCCTTGCTTTACGTTGCTTTACTTTGCTTTACGTCGCTATACGTTGCCTTGCCTTGCCTTGCTTTATGTTGCTTTACGTTGCTTTACGTTGCCTTGCCTTGCCGTGCTTTACGTTGCTTTAGGTTGCTTTACGTTGCTTTACGTTGCCTTGCTTTACGTTGCTTTACGTTGCTTTACGTTGCTTGACGTTGCCTTGCTTTACGTTGCTTTACGTTTCTTTACGTTGCTTTACGTTGCTTTACGTTGCCTTGCTTTATGTTGCTTTACGTTGCTTTACGTAGCCTTGCTTTATGTTGCTTTACGTTGCTTTACGTTGCCTCTCCTTGCTTTACGTTGCTTTACGTTAGTTTATGTTGCTTTATGTTGCCTTGCTTTACGTTGCTTTACGTTGCTTTACGTCGCTTTACATTGCCTTGCCTTGCCTTGCTTTATGTTGCTTTACGTTGCTTTACGTCGCTTTACGTTGCCTTCCCTTGCCTTGCTTTACGTTGCTTTACTTTGCTTTATGTTGCCTTGCATTACGTTGCTTTACGTTGATTTACGATGCCTTGCCTTTCCTTGCTTTACGTTGCTTTACGTTGCCTTACCTTCTCTAGCTTTACGTTGCTTTACGTTGCTTTACGTTCCCTTGCCTTGCCTTGCTTTACGTTGCTTTACATTGCTTTACGTTGCGTTGCTTTAGGTTGCTTTACGTTGCTTTACTTTGCCTTGCCTTGCGTTGCTTTACGTTGCTTTACGTTGCCTTGCTTTACGTTGCTTTACGTCGCCTTACGTTGCCTTGCCTTGCCTTGCTTTAAGTTGCTTTACGTTGCTTTACGTTGCTTTATGTTGCCTTGCCTTACCTTGCTTTACGTTGCTTTACGTTGGTTTACGTTGCTTTACCTTGCCTTGCCTTGCCTTGCTTTACGATGCTTTACGTTGCTTTGCCTTGCTTTACGTTTCTTTACGTTGCTTCACCTTCCTTTACTTTGCCTTGCCTTGCCTTGATTTACGTTGCTTTACGTTGCTTTACGTTGCCTTGCCTTACGTTGCTTTACGTTGCTTTATGTTTCCTTGCTTTACGTTGCTTTACGATGCTTTACGTTGCCTTCCTTTACGTTGCTTTACGTTGCCTTGCTTTACGTTGCTTTATGTTGCTTTACGTTGCCTTGCCTTGCCTTGCTTTACGTTGCTTTACATTGCTTTACGTTGCCTTGCCTTGCTTTACGTTGCTTTACGTTGCTTTGCGTTGCTTTATGTTGCCTTGCCTTGCTTTACGTTGCTTTACGTTGTTTTACGTTGCTTTACGTTGCCTTGCTTTACGTTGATTTATGTTGCTTTACGTTGCCTTGCTTTACGTTGATTTACGTTGCTTTACGTTGCTTTACGTTGCCTTGCCTTGCCTTGCTTTACGTTGCTTTACGTTCCTTTACGTTGCTTTACCTTGCCTTGCTTTATGTTTCTTTACGTTGCTTTACGTTGCCTTGCTTCACGTTGCTTTACGTTGCTTTACGTTGCCTTGCCTTGCCTTGCTTTACGCTGCTTTACGTTGCCTTACCTTGTCTCGCTTTACGTTGCTTTACGTTGCTTTACGTTCCCTTGCCTTGCCTTGGTTTACGTTGCTTTACTTTGCTTTACGTTGCGTTGCTTTACGTTGTTTTACGTTGCTTTACGTTGCCTTGCCTTGCCTTGCTTTACGTTGCTTTACGTTGCCTTGCGTTGCCTTGCTTTACGTTGCTTTACGTTGCTTTACGTTGCCTTGCCTTGCCTTGCTTTACGTTGCTTTACGTTGCTTTACGTTCCGTTGCTTTACGTTGTTTTACTTTGCTTTACGTTGCTTTACGTTGCCTTGCCTTGCCTTGCTTTACGTTGCTTTACCTTGCTTTACGTTGCCTTGCCTTGCCTTGCTTTACGTTGCTTTACTTTGCTTTACGTTGCCTTGCATTGCCTTGCTTTACGTTGCTTTACGTTGCTTTACGTTGCCTTGCCTTGCCTTGCTTTACGTTGCTTTACGTTGCCTTGCTTTACGTTGCTTTACCTTGCTTTACGTTGCCTTGCCTTGCCTTGCTTTACGTTGCTTTACTTTGCTTTACGTTGCCTTGCGTTGCCTTGCTTTACGTTGCTTTACGTTGCTTTACGTTGCCTTGCCTTGCCTTGCTTTACGTTGCTTTACGTTGCCTTGCTTTACGTTGCTTTACGTTGCTTTACGTTGCCTTCCCTTGCCTTGGTTTTCGTTGCTTTACGTTGCCTTGCCTTGCCTTGATTTATGTTGCTTTACGTTGCTTTACGTTGCCTTGCTTTACTTTGCTTTACGTTGCTTTACGTTGCTTAAAGTTGCCTTGCTTTACGTTGCTTTACGTTGCTTTACGTTGCTTTACGTTGCTTTACGTTGCCTTGCTTTACGTTGCTTTACGTTGCCATGCTTTATGTTGCTTTACGTTGCTTTACGTTGCTTTACGTTGCCTTGCTTTACGTTGCTTTACGTTGCTTTACGTTGCTTTAGGTTGCCTTGCTTTACGTTGCCTTGCCTTGCCTTGCTTTACGTTGCTTTACGTTGGTTTACGTAGGTTTACGTTGCTTTGCCTTGCCTTGCTTTACGTTGCTTTACGTTGCTTTACGTTGCTTTACGTTGCCTTGCCTTGCCTTGATTTACGTTGCTTTACGTTGCCTTGCTTTAAGGTGCTTTACGTTGCATTACGTTGCTTTACGTTGCTTTACGTTGCTTTACGTTGCCTTGCTTTACGTTGCTTTACGTTGCTTTATGTTCCCTTGCTTTACGTTGCTTTACGTTGCTTTACGTTGCTTTACGTTGCTTTACGTTGCCTTGCTTTACGTTGCTTTACGTTGCTTTACGTAGCCTTGCTTTATGTTGCTTTACGTTGCTTTACGTTGCCTTGCCTTGCCTTGCTTTACGTTGCTTTTCGTTGCTTTACGTTGCTTTACGTTGCCTTGCTTTACGTTGATTTACGTTGCTTTACGCTGCTTTACATTGCCTTGCCTTGCCTTGCTTTACGTTGCTTTACTTTGCTTTATGTTGCCTTGCATTACGTTGCTTTACGTTGATTTACGATGCCTTGCCTTTCCTTGCTTTACATTGCTTTACGTTGCTTTAGGTTGCCTTGCTTTACGTTGCTTTACATTGCCATGCTTTATGTTGCTTTACGTTGCTTTACGTTGCTTTAAGTTGCCTTGCTTTACGTTAATTTACGTTGCTTTACGTTGCTTTAAGTTGCCTTGCTTTACGTTGCTTTACGTTGCTTTACGTTGCCTTGCTTTATGTTGCTTTACGTTGGTTTACGTTGCCTTGCCTTGCTTTATGTTGATTTACGTTCCTTTACCTGTCCTTGCCTTGCTTTACGTTGCCTTGCCTTGCCTTGCCTTGCCTTTCCTTGCCTTGCTTTACGTTGCTTTACGTTGCCTTGCCTCGCCTTGCCTTGCGTTACGTTGCTTTAAGTTGCCTTGCTTTACGTTGCTTTACGTTGCCTTGCCTTGCCTTGCCTTGCTGTACGTTGCTTTACGTTGCCTTTCCTTGCCTTGCCTTGCCTTGCTTTATGTTGCTTTACGTTGCTTAACGTTACGTTGCTTTACCTTGCTTTACGTTGCTTTACGTTGCTTTACGTTGCTTTACATTGCCTTGCGTTGCTTTACGTTGCTATAAGTTGCGTTGCTTTACGTTGCTTTACGTTGCTTTATGTTGCTTTACATTGCCTTGCCTTCCTTTGCTTTACGGTGGTTTACGTTGCTTTACGTTGCTTTAAGTTGCCTTGCCTTGCCTTGCTTTGCGTTGCTTTACGTTGCTTTACGTTGCTTTACGTTACCTTGCCTTGCCTTGCTTTACGGTGCTTTACCTTGCTTTACGTTGCTTTACGTTGCCATGCCTTTCCTTGATTTACGTTGCTTTACGTTGCTTTACGTTGCCTTGCTTTACGTTGATTTACGTTGCTTTACGTTGCTTTACGTTGCCTTGCTTTACGTTGCTTTACGTTGCTTTACGTTGCCTTGCTTTACGTTGCTTTACGTTGGTTTAGGTTGCCTTGCCTTGCCTTGCTTTACGTTGCTTTACGTTGCCTTGCCTTGCCTTGCTTTACGTTGCTTTACGTTGCTTTACGTTGCTTTACGTTGCCTTGCCTTGCCTTGATTTACGTTGCTTTACGTTGCCTTCCTTTACGTTGCCTTGTCTTACCTTGCTTTACGTTGCCTTGTCTTGCCTTTCTTTACATTGCTTTACGTTTCCTTGCTTTACGTTGCTTTACGTTGCCTTGCTTTACGTTGCCTTGTCTTGCCTTGCTTTACGTTGCTTTACGTTGCCTTTCTTTACGTTGCCTTGTCTTGCCTTGTTTTACTTTGCCTTGTCTTGCCTTGCTTTACGTTACTTTACGTAGCCTTGCTTTATGTTGCTTTACGTTACCTTGCTTTACGTTGCCTTTTCTTGCCTTGCTTTACGTTTCCTTCTCTTGCCTTGTTTTACGTTGCCTTGTCTTGCCCTGCTTTACGTTGCTTTACGTTGCCTTGCTTTACGTTGCCTTGCCTTGACTTGCTTTACGTTGCCTTGCCTTGACTTGCTTTACGTTGCTTTACGTTGCTTTACGTTGCTTTACATTGCATTGCCTTGTCTTGCTTTACGTTGCTTTATGTTGCCTTACCTTGCCTTGCTTTACGTTGCTTTACGTAGCCTTGCTTTATGTTGCTTTACGTTGCTTTACGTTGCCTTGTTTTGCCTTGCTTTACGTTGCTTTACGTTACTTTACGTTGCTTTATGTTGCCTTGCTTTACGTTGCTTTACGTTGCTTTACGTCGCTTTACGTTGCCTTGCCTTGCCTTGCTTTACGTTGCTTTACGTTGCTTTACGTCGCTTTACGTTGCCTTGCCTTGCCTTGCTTTACGTTGCTTTACTTTTCTTTATGTTGCTTGCATTACGTTGCTTTACGTTGATTTACGATGCCTTGCCTTTCCTTGCTTTACGTTGCTTTACGTTGCCTTATCTTCTCTCGCTTTACGTTGCTTTACGTTGCTGTACGTTCCCTTGCCTTGCCTTGCTTTACGTTGCTTTACATTGCTTTACGTTGCGTTGCTTTAGGTTGCTTTACGTTGCTTTACGTTTCCTTGCCTTGCGTTGCTTTACGTTGTTTTACGTTGCTTTACGTTGCCTTGCTTTACGTTGCTTTACGTCGTCTTAAGTTGCCTTGCCTTGCCTTGCTTTACGTTGCTTTACGTTGCTTTACGTTGCTTTATGTTGCCTTGCCTTACCTTGCTTTACGTTGCTTTACGTTGGTTTACGTTGCTTTACGTTGCCTTGCCTTGCCTTGCTTTACGTTGCTTTACGTTGCCTTGCCTTGCTTTACGTTGCTTTACGTTGCTTTACCTTCCTTTACGTTGCCTTGCCTTGCCTTGCTTTACTTTGCTTTACGTTGCTTTACGTTACTTTACGTTGCCTTACTTTGCCTTGCTTTACATTGCTTTACGTTGCTTTACGTTGCTTTACGTTGCCTTGCTTTACGTTGCTTTACATTGCTTTATGTTGCTTTACGTTGCCTTGCCTTTCCTTGCTTTACGTTGCTTTACGTTGGTTTACGTTGCTTTACGTTGGTTTACGTTGCCTTTCTTTACGTTGCTTTACGTTGCTTTACGTTGCTTTACGTTGCCTTTCTTTAAGTTGCTTTGCGTTGCTTTACGTTGCCTTGCTTTACGTTGCTTTACGTTGCCTTGCTTTACGTTGCTTTATGTTGCTTTACGTTGCCTTGCCTTGCCTTGCTTTACGTTGCTTTACGTTGCTTTACGTTGCCTTGCCTTGCCTTGCTTTACGTTGCTTTACGTTGCTTTACGTTGCCTTGCCTTGCCTTGCTTTACGTTGCTTTACGTTGCTTTACGTTGCTTTACGTTGCCTTGCCTTGCTTTACGTTGCTTTACGTTGATTTATGTTGCTTTACGTTCCCTTGCTTTACGTTGATTTACGTTGCTTTACGTTGCTCTACGTTGCCTTGCCTTGCCTTGCTTTACGTTGCTTTACGTTCCTTTACGTTGCTTTACCTTGCCTTGCTTTACGTTTCTTTACGTTGCTTTACGTTGCCTTGCTTTACGTTGCTTTACGTTGCTTTACGTTGCCTTGCCTTGTCTTGCTTTACGCTGCTTTACGTTGCCTTACCTTGTCTCGCTTTACGTTGCTTTACGTTGCTTTACGTTCCCTTGCCTTGCCTTGGTTTACGTTGCTTTACTTTGCTTTACGTTGCGTTGCTTTACGTTGTTTTACGTTGCTTTACGTTGCTTTACGTTGCCTTGCCTTGCCTTGCCTTGCTTTACGTTGCTTTACTTTGCTTTACGTTGCCTTGCCTTGCCTTGATTTACGTTGCTTTACGTTGCCTTGCGTTGCCTTGCTTTACATTGCCTTGCGTTGCCTTGCTTTACCTTGTCTTGCTTTACCTTTCCTTGCCTTGCCTTGCTTTACGTTGCCTGGCTTCACGTTGCCTTGCTTTACGTTTCCTTGCTTTACGTTGCCTTGCCTTGCCTTGCATTACGTTTCCTTGTTTTACGTTGCCTTTCCTTGCATTGCTTTACGTTGCCTTGCTTTACATTGCCTTGCTTTACGTTGCCTTGCTTTGCCTTGCTTTACGTTGCCTTGCTTTATGTTGCCTTGACTTGCTTTACGTTGCCTTGCCTTCCTTTACGTTGCCTTGCTTTACGTTTCCTTGCTTTACCTTGCCTTGCCTAGCCTTGCTTTACGTTTCCTTGCTTTACGTTGCCTTGCTTTACGTTACCTTGCTTTACCTTGCCTTGCCTTGCCTTGGTTTACGTTGCCTTGTTTTACGTTGCCTTGCTTTACGTTGCCTTGCCTTGCCTTGCTTTACCTTGCCTAGATTTACGTTGCCTTGCTTTACGTTGCCTTGCTTTACGTTGCCTTGCCTTGCCTTGCTTTACGTTGCCTTGCTTTACGTTGCCTTGTCTTTCCTTGCTTTACGTTGCCTTGCTTTACGTTGCCTTGTCTTGCCTTTCTTTACGTTGCTTTACGTTGCCTTGCTTTACGTTACCTTGCTTTACGTTGCCTTGCCTTGCCTTGCTTTACTTCGTTGCCTTGCTTTACGTTGCCTTGCTTTACGTTGCCTTGCTTTACGTTGCCTTGCCTTGCCTTTCTTTACGTTGCCTTGCTTTACGTTGCCTTGCTTTACGTTTCCTTCCCTTGCCTTGCTTTACATTGCCTTGCTTTACGTTGCCTTGCTTTACGTTGCCTTGCCTTGCCTTGCTTTACGTTGCCTTGCTTTACGTTGCCTTGATTTACGTTGCCTTGCCTTGCTTTATGTTGCATTGCTTTTCTTAGCCTTGATTTACGTTGCCTTGCTGTACGTTGCCTTGCCTTGCCTTGCTTTACGTTGCCTTGCTTTACGTTGCCTTGCCTTGCCTTGCTTTACGTTGCCTTGCTTTACGTTGCCTTCCTTTACGTTGCCTTGCCTTGCCTTGCTTTACGTTGCATTTCTTTACGTTGCCTTGCTTTATGTTGCCTTGCCTTGCCTTGCTTTACGTTGCCTTGATTTAAGTTGCCTTGCTTTACGTTGCCTTGCTTTACGTTGCCTTGCCTTGCTTTACGTTGCCTTGCTTTACGTTGCCTTGCTTTACGTTGCCTTGCCTTACCTTGCCTTGCCTTGCCTTGATTTACATTGCCTTGCTTTCCTTTTCCTTTCCTTGCCTTGCCTTGCTTTACGTTGTCTTGCTTTACGTTGCCTTGCTTTACGTTGCCTTGCCTTGCCTTGATTTACGTTGTCTTGCTTTACGTTGCCTTGCTTTACGTTGCCTTGCCTTGACTTGCTTTACGTTGCCTTGCTTTACCTTGCCTTGCCTTGATTTACGTTGCCTTGCTTTACTTTGCCTTGCCTTGCCTTGCTTTACGTTGCCTTGCTTTACGTTGCCTTGACTTGCTTTACGTTGCCTTGCTTTATGTTGCCTTCCCTTGCCTTGCTTCTCGTTGCCTTGCTTTACGTTGCCTTGCTTTACGTTGCCTTGCCTTGCTTTACGTTGCCTTGCTTTACCTTGCCTTGCCTTGCCTTGCTTTACGTTGCCTTGCTTTACGTTGCCTTCCCTTGCCTTGCTTTACGTTGCCTTGCTTTACATTGCCTTGCCTTGCATTGCTTTACGTTGCCTTGCCTTGCCTTGCTTTACGTTGCCTTGACTTGTATTGCTTTACGTCGCTTTTTGTTGCCTTGCCTTGCTTTACGTTGCTTTACGTTGCTTTACTTTGCCTTGCCTTGCCTTGCTTTACGTTGCTTTACGTTGCATTACGTTTCTTTACGTTGCCTGGCCTTGCCTTGCCTTCCTTTACGTTGCTTTACGTTGCTTTACGTTGCTTTACGTTGCATTGCTTTACGTTACTTTAGGTTGCTTTACGTAGCCTTGCCTTGCTTTACGTTGCTTTACGTTGCGTTGCTTTACGTTGCTTTACGTTGCTTTACGTTGCCTTGCCTTGCCTTGCTTTACGTTGCTTTACGTTGCTTTTCTTTGCTTTAATTTGTCTTGCCTTACCTTGCTTTACGCTGCTTTACGTTGCTTTACGTTGCTTTACGTTGCCTTGCCTTACCTTGCTTTACGTTGCTTTACGTTGCTTTACGTTGCCTTGCCTTGATTTACGTTTCTTTACGTTGCCTTACGTTGCCTTGCCTTGACTTGCTTTACGTTGCTTTACGTTGCTTTACGTTGCTTTACGTTGCCTTGCTTTACATTGCTTTACGTTGCTTTACGTTGCCTTGCGTTGCGTTGTTTTACGTTACTTTACGTTGCTTTACTTTGCCTTGCCTTACCTTGCTTTACGTTGCTTTAATTTGCTTTACGTTGCCTTGCCTTGCGTTGCTTTACGTTGCTTTACGTTGCTTTACGTTGCGTTTCTTTACTTTGCTTTACGTTGCTTTACGTTGCTTTACGTTCCCTTGCTTTACGTTGCCTTGTCTTGCCTTGCTTTACGTTGCCTTGTCTTTCCTTGCTTTACGTTGCTTTAAGTTGCTTTACGTTGCTTTACGTTGCCTTGCTTTACATTGCCTTATTTTGCCTTGCTTTACGTTGCTTTACGTTGCCTTGTCCTGCCTTGCTTTACGTTGCCTTGTCTTTCCTTGCTTTACGTTGCTTTACGTTGCCTTGCTTTACGTTGCTTTACGTTGCCTTGCATTACGTTGCCTTTTCTTGCCTTGCTTTACGTTGCTTAACGTTGCCTTGCTTTACGTTGCTTTACGTTGCCTTGCTTTACGTTTCTTTACGTTGCCTTGCTTTACGTTGCCTTGCCCTGCCTTGTCTTGCCTTGCTTTCCATTGCTTTCCGTTGCCTTACTTTACGTTGCTTTACGTTGCCTTGCCTTGCCTTGCTTTACGTTGCTTTACGTTGCTTTACGTTGCTTTACTTTGCTTTACGTTGCCTTGCCTTGCTTTACGTTGCTTTACATTGCCTTGCCTTACTTTACGTTGCTTTACGTTGCCTTGCTTTACGTTGCTTTACGTTACTTTACCTTGCCTTGCTATACGTAGCTTTACGTTGTTTTACGTTGCCTTGCCTTGCTTTACGTCGCCTTGCCTTGCCTTGCCTTTCCTTGCCTTGCCTTGCCTTGCCTTGCTTTACGTTGCTTTACATTGCTTTACGTTTCCTTGCCTTGCCTTGCCTTGCCTTGCCTTGCCTTGCCTTGCCTTGCCTTGCCTTGCTTTGCCTTGCTTTACGTTGCCTTGCCTTGCCTTGCCTTGCGTTGCTTTACGTTGCTTTACGTTGCCTTGCCTTGCCTTGCCTTGAGTTGCCTTGCCTTGCCTTGCTTTACGTTGCTTTACGTTGCTTTACGTTGCCTTGCCTTGCTTTACGTTGTTTTACGTTGCCTTGCTTTACGTTGCTTTACGTTGCCTTGCCTTCCTTTACGTTGCTTTACGTTGCCCTGCTTTATGTTGCTTTATGTTGCTTTACATTGCCCTGCTTTTCGTTGCTTTACGTTGCTTTACGTTGCCTTGCCTTGCTTTACGTTGCTTTACGTTTCCTTGCTTTACGTTGCTTTACGTTGCCTTGCCTTGCCTTGCTTTACGTTGCTTTACGTTGCTTTACGTTGGCTTGCCTTGCGTTGCTTTACGTTGCTTTACGTTGCTTTACGTTGCCTTTCTTTACGTTGCTTTACGTTGCTTTACGTTGCCTTACGTTGCCTTGCCTTGCCTTGCTTTACGTTGCTTTACGTTGCATTATGTTGCTTTACGTTGCCTTGCCTTGCCTTGCCTTGCTTTACTTTGGTTTACGTTCCCTTGCTTTACGTTGACTTTTCTTGCTTTGCGTTACGTTGCCTTGTCTTGCCTTGCTTTACGTTGCTTTACAATGCTTTGCTTTACGTTGCTTTACGTTTCCTTGTGTTGACTTGCTTTACGTTGCTTTATGTTGCCTTGTCATGCCTTGCTTTATGTTGCCTTGTCTTGCCTTGCCTTACGTTGCTTTACGTTGCCTTGCTTTACGTTGCTTTACGTTGCCTTGCCTTGACTTTCCTTGCTTTACGTTGTTTACGTTGCCTTGAGTTGCCTTGCCTTGCTTTACATTGCTTTACGTTGCTTTACGTTGCCTTGCTTTACGTTGCTTTACGTTGCTTTACGTTGCTTTATGTTGCCTTGCCTTGCTTTACGTTTCTTTACGTTGCTTTACGTTGCGTTGTTTATGTTGCTTTACGTTGCTTTACGTTGCCTTGCCTTGCCTTGCTTTACGTTGCTTTACGTTGCCTTGCCTTGCATTGCTTTACGTTGCTTTACGTTGCTTTATGTTGTTTACGTTGCCTTGCCTTACCTTGCTTTACGTTGCTTTACGTTGCTTTACGTTGCTTTACGTTGCCTTGCCTTGCCTTGCTTTACGTTGCTTTACGTTGCCTTGCCTTGCGTTGCTTTACGTTGCTTTACGTTGCTTTACGTTGCCTTTCTTTACGTTGCTTTACGTTCCTTTACGTTGCTTTATGTTTCCTTGCCTTGCCTTGCTTTACGTTGCTTTACATTGCTTTACGTTGCCTTGTCTTGCCTTGCTTTACGTTGCTTTACGTTGCCTTGCTTTACGTTGCTTTGTCTTGCCTTGCTTTACGTTGCTTTACGTTGCCTTGCATTACGTTGCCTTTTCTTGCCTTGATTTACGTTGCTTTACGTTGCCTTGCTTTACGTTGCTTTACTTTGCCTTGCTTTACGTTGCTTTACGTTGCCTTGCTTTACGATGCTTTACGTTGCCTTGCCTTGCCTTGACTTGCTTTACGTTGCTTTACGTTGTTTTACGTTGCCTTGCTTGAAGTTGCTTTACGTTGCTTTACGTTGCTTTACGTTGCCTTGCGTTGCTTTACGTTGCTATAAGTTGCGTTGCTTTACGTTGCTTTATGTTGCTTTACGTTGTTTTACGTTGCCTTGCCTTGCCTTGCGTTACGGTGCTTTACGTTGCTTTACGTTGCTTTACGTTGCCTTGCTTTACGTTGCTTTACGTTGCTTTACGTTGCTTTACGTTGCCTTGCTTTACGTTGTTTTACGTTGCTTTACGTTGCCTTGCTTTACGTTGCCTTGCTTTACGTTGCTTTACGTTCCTTTACGTTGCCTTGCTTTACGTTTCTTTACGTTGCTTTACGTTGCTTTACGTTGCTTAACGTTACCTTGCCTTTCCTTGCTTTACAGTGCTTTACGTTGCTTTACGTTGCTTTACGTTGCCTTGCCTTGCCTTGATTTACGTTGCTTTACATTGCTTTATGTTGCTTTACGTTGCCTTGCTTTAAGTTGCTTTACGTTCCTTTACGTTGCCTTGCTTTACGTTGCTTTACGTTCCTTTACTTTGCCTTGCTTTACGTTGCTTTATGTTGCTTTACGTTGCCTTGCTTTACGTTGTGTTACGTTGCCATGCTTTTTGTTGCTTTACGTTGCTTTACGTTGCCTTGCTTTACGTTGCTTTACGTTGCTTTACGTTGCTTTAGGTTGCCTTGTTTTACGTTGCCTTGCCTTTCCTTTCTTTACGTTGCTTTACGTTGCTTTACGTTGGTTTACGTTGCTTTGCCTTGCCTTGCTTTACGTTGCTTTACGTTGCTTTACGTTGCCTTGCTTTACGTTGCATTACGTTGCTTTACGTCGCTTTACGTTGCCTTGCCTTGCCTTGCTTTACGTTGCTTTACGTTGCTTTACGTTTCCTTGCCTTGCCTTGATTTACCTTGCTTTACGTTGCTTTACGTTGCTTTACGTTGCTTTACGTTGCCTTGCCTTGCCTTGATTTACGTTGCTTTACGTTGCTTTACGTTGCCTTGCTTTACGTTGCTTTACGTTGCTTTACGTTGGTTTATGTTGCCTTGCTTTACGTTTCTTTACGTTGCCTTGCTTTACGTTGCTTTACGTTGCTTTACGTTCCCTTGCTTTACGTTGCTTTACGTTGCTTTACGTAGCCTTGCTTTATGTTGCTTTACGTTGCTTTATGTTGCCTTGCCTTGCCTTGCTTTACGTTGCTTTACGTTGTTTACGTAGCTTTATGTTGCCTTGCTTTACGTTGCTTTACGTTGCTTTACGTTGCTTTATGTCGCTTTAGGTTGCCTTGCCTTGCCTTGCTTTACGTTGCTTTTCGTTGCTTTACGTTGCTTTAAGTTGCCTTGCTTTACGTTGATTTACGTTGCTTTACGCTGCTTCACGTTGCCTTGCCTTGCCTTGCTTTACTTTGCTTTACTTTGCTTTATGTTGCCTTGCATTACGTTGCTTTACGTTGATTTACGATGCCTTGCCTTTCCTTGCTTTACGTTGCTTTACATTGCCTTGCTTTACGTTGCTTTACGTTCCTTTACGTTGCCTTGCTTTATGTTGCTTTACGTTGCCTTGCTTTACGTTGCCATGCTTTATGTTTTTTTACGTTGCTTTACGTTGCTAAGTTGCCTTGCTTTACGTTGATTTACGTTGCTTTAAGTTGCTTTACGTTGCCTTGCTTTACGTTGCTTTACGTTGCTTTACGTTGCCTTGCTTTACGTTGCTTTACGTTGGTTTACGTTGCCTTGCCTTGCTTTACGTTGCTTTACGTTGCTTTATGTTGCCTTGCCTTGCCTTGCCTTGCGTTACGTTGCTTTACGTTACTTTAAGTTGCCTTGCTTTACGTGGCTTTACGTTGCCTTGCCTTGCCTTGCCTTGCTTTACGTTGCTTTACGTTGCCTTGCCTTGCCTTGCTTTATGTTGCTTTAGTTGCTTAACGTTACGTTGCTTTACGTTGCTTTACGTTGCTTTACGTTGCTTTACGTTGCCTCGCGTTGCTTTACGTTGCTATAAGTTGCGTTGCTTTACGTTGCTTTATGTTGCTTTACGTTGCTTTACATTGCCTTGCCTTGCTTTGCTTTACGGTGGTTTACGTTGCTTTACGTTGCTTTACGTTGCCTTGCCTTCCCTTGCTTTACGTTGCTTTACGTTGCTTTACGTTGCTTTACGTTGCCTTGCTTTACGTTGCTTTACGTTCCTTCACGTTGCCTTGCTTTGCGTTGCTTTACGTTGCTTTATGTTGCTTTACGTTGCCTTGCCTTGCCTTGCTTTACGGTGCTTTACATTGCTTTACGTTGCTTTACGTTGCCTTGCCTTGCCTTGATTTACGTTGCTTTACGTTGCTTTACGTTGCTTTACGTTGCCTTGCTTTACGTTGCTTTACGTTGCTTTACGTTGCTTTACATTGCCATGCTTTATGTTGCTTTACATTACTTTACGTTGCTTTAAGTTGCCTTGATATACGTTGATTTACGTTGCTTTACGTTGCTTTACGCTGCCTTGCTTTACGTTGCTTTACGTTAGTTTAGGTTGCCTTGCCTTGCCTTGCTTTACGTTGCTTTACTTTGCTTTGCCTTGCCTTGCTTTACGTTGCTTTACGTTGCTTTACGTTGCTTTACGTTGCCTTGCCTTGCCTTGCTTTACGTTGCTTTACGTTGCTTTATGTTGCTTTACGTTGCCTTGCCTTGCCTTGCTTTACGTTGCTTTACGTTGCCTTCCTTTACGTTGCCTTGTCTTGCCTTTCTTTACGTTGCTTTACGTTTCCTTGCTTTACGTTGCTTTACGTTGCCTTGCTTTACGTTGCCTTGTCTTGCCTTGCTTTACGTTGCTTTACGTTGCCTTTCTTTACGTTGCCTTGTCTTGCCTTGTTTTACTTTGCCTTGTCTTGCCTTGCTTTACGTTGCTTTACGTAGCCTTGCTTTACGTTGCTTTACGTTACCTTGCTTTACGTTGCCTTTTCTTGCCTTGCTTTACGTTGCCTTGTCTTGCCTTGCTTTACGTTGCTTTATGTTGCCCTCCTTTACGTTGCTTTACGTTGCCTTGCTTTACGTTGCCTTGCCTTGACTTGATTTACGTTGCTTTACGTTGCCTTGCTTTACGTTGCCTTGCCTTGACTTGCTTTACGTTGCTTTACTTTGCTTTACGTTGCATTGCCTTGCCTTGCTTTACGTTGCTTTACGTTGTCTTGCCTTGCATTGCCTTGCTTGAGGTTGCTTTACGTTGCTTTACGTTGCCTTGCTTTACGTTGCTTTACGTTGCCTTGCCTTGCCTTGCCTTGCTTTACTTTGCTTTACGTTGCTTTACGTTGCCTTGCCTTGCTTTACGTTGCTTTACGTTGCCTTGCTTTACGTTGCTTTACGTACCTTCCCTTGCTTTACGTTGCTTTACGTGGCCTTGCTTTACGTTGCTTTACGTTGCTTCACGTTGCCTTGCGTTGCTTTACGTTGCTATAAGTTGCGTTGCTTTACGTTGCTTTACGTTGCTTTACGTTGCTTTACGTTGCCTTGCCTTGCCTTGCTTTACGTTGCTTTACGTTGCTTTACGTTGCCTTGCTTTACGTTGCTTTACGTTGCTTTACGTTGCCTTGCTTTACGTTGCCTTGCTTTACGTTGCTTTACGTTGCTTTACGTTGCCTTGCTTTACGTTGCTTTACGTTGCTTTACGTTGCTTTACGTAGCTTAACGTTGCCTTGCCTTGCCTTGCTTTACGTTGCTTTACGTTGCTTTACGTTGCCTTGCCTTGCCTTGCTTTACGTTGCTTTACGTTGCTTTATGTTGCTTTACGTTGCCTTGCTTTACCTTGCTTTACGTTCCTTTAGGTTGCCTTGCTTTACGTTGCTTTACGTTCCTTCACGTTGCCTTGCTTTACGTTGCTTTACGTTGCCATGCTTTATGTTGCTTTACGTTGCTTTACGTTGCCTTGCTTTACGTTGCTTTACGTTGCTTTACGTTGCCTTGCTTTAAGTTGCCTTGCCTTGCCTTGCTTTACGTTGCTTTACGTTGCTTTACGTTGGTTTACGTTGCCTTGCCTTGCCTTGCTTTACGTTGCTTTACGTTGCTTTACGTTGCTTTACGTTGCTTTACGTTGCCTTGCTTTACGTTGCTTTACGTTGCTTTACGTCGCTTTACGTTGCCTTGCCTTGCCTTGCTTTATGTTGCTTTACGTTGCTTTACGTTGCCTTGCCTTGCCTTGCTTTACGTTGGTTTACGTTGCTTTACGTTGCTTTACGTTGCCTTGCTTTACGTTGCATTACGTTGCTTTACGTTGCTTTACGTTGCCTTTCTTTACGTTGCTTTACGTTGCTTTACGTTGCTTTACGTTGCCTTGCTTTACGTTGCTTTACGTTTCTTTACGTTGCTTTACATTGCTTTACGTTGCTTTACGTAGCCTTGCTTTATGTTGCTTTACGTTGCTTTACGTTGCCTTGCCTTGCCTTGCTTTACGTTGCTTTACGTTACTTTACGTTACTTTATGTTGCCTTGCTTTACGTTGCTTTACGTTGCTTTACGTCGCTTTACGTTGCCTTGCCTTGCCTTGCTTTATGTTGCTTTACGTTGCTTTACGTCGCTTTACGTTGCCTTCCCTTGCCTTGCTTTACGTTGCTTTACTTTGCTTTATGTAGCCTTGCATTACGTTGCTTTACGTTGATTTACGATGCCTTGCCTTTCCTTGCTTTACGTTGCTTTACGTTGCCTTTCCTTCTCTCGCTTTACGTTGCTTTACGTTGCTTTACGTTCCCTTGCCTTGCCTTGCTTTACGTTGCTTTACATTGCTTTACGTTGCGTTGCTTTACGTTGCTTTACGTTGCTTTACGTTGCCTTGACTTGCGTTGCTTTACGTTGCTTTACGTTGCCTTGCTTTACGTTGCTTTACGTCGCCTTACGTTGCCTTGCCTTGCCTTGCTTTACGTTGCTTTACGTTGCTTTACGTTGCTTTCTGTTGCCTTGTCTGACCTTGCTTTACGTTGCATTACGTTGGTTTACGTTGCTTTACGTTGCCTTGCCTTGCCTTGCTTTACGATGCTTTACGTTGTCTTGCCTTGCTTTACGTTTCTTTACGTTGCTTCACCTTCCTTTATTTTGCCTTGCCTTGCCTTGATTTACGTTGCTTTACGTTGCTTTACGTTGCCTTGCCTTGCCTTGCTTTACGTTGCTTTATGTTGCTTTACGTTAATTTACGTTGCCTTACGTTGCCTTGCTTTACATTGCTTTACGTTGCTTTACGTTGCTTTACGTTGCCTTGCTTTACGTTGCTTTATGTTGCTTTAAGTTGCCTTGCCTTTCCTTGCTTTACGTTGCTTTACGTTGGTTTACGTTGCTTTACGTTGGTTTACGTTGCCTTTCTTTACGTTGATTTACGTTGCTTTACGTTGCTTTACGTTGCTTTACGTTGCCTTGCTTTACGTTGCTTTACGTTGCTTTATGTTTCCTTGCTTTACGTTGCTTTACGTTGCTTTACGTTGCCTTGCTTTTCGTTGATTTACGTTGCCTTGCTTTACGTTGCTTTATGTTGCTTTACGTTGCCTTGCCTTTCCTTGCTTTACGTTGCTTTACGTTGCTTTACGTTGCCTTGCCTTGCCTTGCTTTACGTTGCTTTACGTTGCTTTACGTTGCTTTACGTTGCCTTGCCATGCTTTACGTTGCTTTACGTTGTTTTACGTTGCTTTACGTTGCCTTGCTTTACGTTGATTTATGTTGCTTTACGTTGCCTTGCTTTACGTTGATTTACGTTGCTTTACGTTGCTTTACGTTGCCTTGCCTTGCCTTGCTTTACGTTGCTTTACGTTCCTTTACGTTGCTTTACCTTGCCTTGCTTTACGTTTCTTTACGTTGCCTTGCTTCACGTTGCTTTACGTTGCTTTACATTGCCTTGCCTTGCTTTACGCTGCTTTACGTTGCCTTACCTTGTCTCGCTTTACGTTGCTTTACGTTCCCTTGCCTTGCCTTGGTTTACGTTGCTTTACTTTGCTTTACGTTGCGTTGCTTTACGTTGTTTTACGTTGCTTTACTTTGCTTTACGTTGCCTTGCCTTGCCTTGCTTTACGTTGCTTTACTTTGCTTTACGTTGCCTTGCGTTGCCTTGCTTTACGTTGCTTTACGTTGCTTTACGTTGCCTTGCCTTGCCTTGCTTTACGTTGCTTTACGTTGCTTTACGTTGCGTTGCTTTACGTTGCTTTACGTTGCTTTACGTTTTTTTACGTTGCCTTGCCTTGCTTTACGTTGCTTTACCTTGCTTTACGTTGCCTTGCCTTCCCTTGCTTTACGTTGCTTTACGTTGCCTTGCTTTACGTTGCTTTACGTTCCTTCACGTTTCCTTGCTTTGCATTGCTTTACGTTGCTTTACGTTGCTTTACGTTGCCTTGCCTTGCCTTGCTTTACGGTGCTTTACATTGCTTTACGTTGCTTTAGGTTTCCTTGCCTTGCCTTGATTTACGTTGCTTTACGTTGCTTTACGATGCTTTACGTTGCCTTGCTTTACGTTGCTTTACGTTGCTTTACGTTGCCATGCTTTATGTTGCTTTACGTTGCTTTACGTTGCTTTAAGTTGCCTTGATTTACGTTGATTTACGTTGCTTTACGTTGCTTTACGGTGCCTTGCTTTACGTTGCTTTACGTTGGTTTAGGTTGCCTTGCCTTGCCTTGCTTTACGTTGCTTTACGTTGCTTTGCCTTGCCTTGCTTTACGTTGCTTTACGTTGCTTTACGTTGCGTTGCTTTACGTTGCTTTACGTTGCTTTACGTTGCTTTACGTTGCCTTGCTTTACGTTGCTTTACGTTGCTTTACGTTGCCTTCCCTTGCCTTGGTTTTCGTTGCTTTACGTTGCCTTGCCTTGCTTTACGTTGCTTTACGTTGCTTTACGTTGCCTTGCCTTGCCTTGCCTTGCTTTACGTTGCTTTACGTTGCCTTTCCTTGCCTTGCCTTGCCTTGCTTTATGTTGCTTTACGTTGCTTAATGTTACGTTGCTTTACGTTACTTTACGTTGCTTTACGTTGCTTTACGTTGTCTTGCGTTGCTTTACGTTGCTATAAGTTGCGTTGCTTTACGTTGCTTTATGTTGCTTTACGTTGCTTTACATTGCCTTGCCTTGCTTTGCTTTACGGTGGTTTACTTTGCTTTACGTTGCTTTACGTTGCCTTGCCTTGACTTGCTTTACGTTGCTTTACGTTGCTTTACGTTGCCTTGCTTTACGTTGCTTTACGTTCCTTCACGTTGCCTTGCTTTGCGTTGCTTTACGTTGCTTTATGTTGGTTTACGTTGCCTTGCCTTGCCTTGCTTTACGGTGCTTTACATTGCTTTACGTTGCTTTAGGTTGCCTTGCCTTGCCTTGATTTACGTTGCTTTACGTTGCTTTACGTTGCTTTACGTTGCCTTGCTTTACGTTGCTTTACGTTGCTTTACGTTGCTTTACGTTGCCATGCTTTATGTTGCTTTACGTTGCTTTACGTTGCTTTAAGTTGCCTTGATTTACGTTGATTTACGTTGCTTTACGTTGCTTTACGCTGCCTTGCTTTACGTTGCTTTACGTTGGTTTAGGTTGCCTTGCCTTGCCTTGCTTTACGTTGCTTTACGTTGCTTTGCCTTGCCTTGCTTTACGTTGCTTTACGTTGCTTTACGTTGCTTTACGTTGCCTTGCCTTGCCTTGCTTTACGTTGCTTTACGTTGCTTTACGTTGCTTTACGTTGCCTTGCCTTGCTTTGCTTTACGTTGCTTTACGTTGCCTTCCTTTACGTTGCCTTGTCTTGCCTTGCTTTACGTTGCCTTGTCTTGCCTTTCTTTACGTTGCTTTACGTTTCCTTGCTTTACGTTGCTTTACGTTGCCTTGCTTTACGTTGCCTTGTCTTGCCTTGCTTTACGTTGCTTTACGTTGCATTTCTTTACGTTGCCTTGTCTTGCCTTGTTTTACTTTGCCTTGTCTTTCCTTGCTTTACGTTGCTTTACGTAGCCTTGCTTTACGTTG